>NC_034187.2:69509031-69671531 GCF_002021735.2 Oncorhynchus kisutch
TTGACATGCGGCTAACCATTATGCCTTGTTTCTTCTTGCCACCGACAGGTAATTCAGATTAACTTTGAGGAGTTTGACCTGGAGATTGCCTACGACACGCTAACCATCGGTGACGGAGGGGAAGTGGGTGACCCCAAGACAATACTCCAAGTGTGAGTGGCTCAGCACTTTACTGTATCTATATTACTGTGTGTTTCACAGGCTGGAACAAAATAAATGGAATGGTATCGAACACATCCAACACATGGTTTCCATGTGTTTCATAGGATTCCATTCACTTCATTACAACCATTATTATGAGCCGTCCTCCCCTCACCAGCCTCCTGTGGTGGGTTTTATGTATTCTGTATGCAAATGGTATTGACTGTTAAGCCAGTTAACTACTGTATAGAGTTCATCAAGAGGTCATAGAGGTCATCAAAAGTTCAGGTGGAGAAGCTATCAATGGTCTTGGTGATTCTATATCCGTAACATAGACTATACTATTGTTGAATGTACTGTATTCCCTGCACCGCATATGAGACTATCAAGGCACAAGGCGAGACCCAAATGCAGACACAGGAGGCAGATGGTTGGACTCTTACAATGTTTATTAATCCAAAGGGGTGGCAAGAGAATGGTCGTGGACAGGCAAAAAGGTCGAAACCAGATCAGAGTCCAGGAGGTACAGAGTGGTAGACAGGCTCATGGTCAAGGCAGGCAGAATGGTCAGGCAGGCGGGTACAGAGTCCAGAAACAGGCAACGGTCAAAACCGGGAGCACTAGAAAAAGGAGAATGCAAAAAGCAGAAGAACGGAAAAAACACGGGTTGACTTGGGAACGGGTTGACTTGGAAACATACAAGACGAACTGGCACAGAGAGACAGGAAACGCAGGGATAAATACACTGGGGGAAATAAGCGACACCCGGAGGGGATGGAGACAATCACAAGGACAGGTGAAACAAATCAGGGCATGACAGAGACACTTAGTGGTAGTGTGTGTTAACATTCATCTTCAAAGCTAGTGTAGTCCCCCATAACATTGACTCGATTTTAAAGATTGTCCATCAATGTGCCAGTACCGTGTTACAATCAGGGGGATAGTGTGTGTTGTTATCAATGTAACAGTCCCATGTTGCAGTGTGATAGTATAGTACGTGTCAGGGACGGACTGGGACCAGAAGTCGGCCCAGACATTTCTAACACACCGGGCCATAATTTTTTCTCTATTATACAAATACTGATACTTTGGCGTAAAAAAAAAACAATTTGGACAGGCCCATTCGGCTAAAGATGGACCAGCCATTGTGACACTTAGCCAGTCCGCCATTGTGACACTTGCCTAATGGCCAGTCCGTTTCTGGTAGGTGTTGTTATAAATGCTATATTACAGTCAGGTTAATAGTTTATTGTCCATGTTCCAGTATCCATGTTCCAGTCAGGTTAAACGTGTATTGTCATCCTCCCCCCAGTCTCTCAGGTAGCTTCGTCCCTGACCTCATAGTCAGCATGACCCATCAGATGTGGCTTCACCTCCAGTCAGACGAGAGCGTGGGCTCCATTGGCTTCAAGATCAACTTTAAAGGTACGTAGTGTGTGCGTGTGTGTGCGTGTGTGTGTGTGTGTGTGAATGAGGTCATGCGCTCCTATATTCTCCTATTAGTGTGTCCAAGTCCATAGGTAGGTGCATGATCAAGTGTTCCTGTATGTCCATGCATACATGTCTCTGTGAAGGTGTGTGTGAGTGTGTGTGTGTGTGTGTGTGTGTTCCAAACTCTAGCAGCTAGCTACTAAAGCTGTGTTTTGCCTTGCATTGGCCTTGAGTCTTTTAATTTTTTTTATTTAGGTAAGTCAATTAAGAACTAATTCTTATTTACAATGACTGCCTACCTGGGAACAGTGGGTTAACTGCCTTGTTCAGGGGCAGAACAACAGATGTGTACCTTGTCAGCTCGGGATTTGATCCAGCAACATTTCGGTTACTGGCCCAACGCTCTAACCACTAGGCTACCTGCCGCCTTAAAAGTATCAGTTAGACAGCTGAGGCCGATAGAGCCAGAGGGACTGTCACTAAGCCAGTGAGATTAGAGATGGACAGACTGTCACTAAGCCAGTCAGATGAGAGATGGACAGACAGACTGTCACTAAGCCAGTGAGATAAGAGATGGACAGACAGACTGTCTCTAAGCCAGTCAGATGAGAGATGGACAGACAGACTGTCACTAAGCCAGTCAGATGAGAGATGGACAGACAGACTGTCACTAAGCCAGTCAAATGAGAGATGGACAGACAGACTGTCACTAAGCCAGTCAGATGAGAGATGGACAGACAGACTGTTACTAAGCCAGTCAGATGAGAGATGGACAGATGTACCAACTTGTCAAATGGCTGATTTACTTCCCTAACTCCCTAACTCCCTCGTTCTCTGAATAAATGAAGGCAGGTGTACTGATTCTCAATCACTAGACTGTCACTCTGAATGACGTCTTTGTGTCAAAGGTCACTGAGCCTGGTGACCTGTAACGTTCTCCTAAACTGATAGTTCATCACCTTGTGAACACTTGCAATCAAATCAAATCAAATTTATTTATATAGCCCTTCGTACATCAGCTGATATCTCAAAGTGCTGTACAGAAACCCAGCCTAAAACCCCAAACAGCAAGCAATGCAGGTGTAGAAGCACGGTGGCTAGGAAAAACTCCCTAGAAAGGCCAATACCTAGGAAGAAACCTAGAGAGGAACCAGGCTATGTGGGGTGGCCAGTCCTCTTCTGGCTGTGCCGGGTGGAGATTATAACAGAACATGGCCAAGATGTTCAAATGTTCATAAATGACCAGCATGGTCGAATAATAATAAGGCAGAACAGTTGAAACTGGAGCAGCAGCACAGTCAGGTGGAAGTTGAAACTGGAGCAGCAGCATGGCCAGGTGGACTGGGGACAGCAAGGAGTCATCATGTCAGGTAGTCCTGGGGCATGGTCCTAGGGCTCAGGTCAGTTGAAACTGGAACAGCAGCATGGCCAGGTGGACTGGGGACAGCAAGGAGTCATCATGTCAGGTAGTCCTGGGGCATGGTCCTAGGGCTCAGGTCCTCCGAGAGAGAGAAAGAAAGAGAGAAGGAGAGAATTAGAGAACACACACTTAGATTCACACAGGACACCGAATAGGACAGGAGAAGTACTCCAGATATAACAAACTGACCCCAGCCCCCCGACACATAAACTACTGCAGCATAAATACTGGAGGCTGAGACAGGAGGGGTCAGGAGACACTGTGGCCCCATCCGAGGACACCCCCGGACAGGGCCAAACAGGAAGGATATAACCCCACCCACTTTGCCAAAGCACAGCCCCCACACCACTAGAGGGATATCTTCAACCACCAACTTACCATCCTGAGACAAGGCTGAGTATAGCCCACAAAGATCTCCGCCACGGCACAACCCAAGGGGGGGGGCGCCAACCCAGACAGGATGACCACAACAGTGAATCAACCCACTCAGGTGACGCACCCCCTCCAGGGACGGCATGAGAGAGCCCCAGCAAGCCAGTGACTCAGCCCTGTAATAGGGTTAGAGGCAGAGAATCCCAGTGGAAAGAGGGGAACCGGCCAGGCAGAGACAGCAAGGGCGGTTCGTTGCTCCAGAGCCTTTCCGTTCACCTTCCCACTCCTGGGCCAGACTACACTCAATCATATGACCCACTGAAGAGATGAGTCTTCAGTAAAGACTTAAAGGTTGAGACCGAGTTTGCGTCTCTGACATGGGTAGGCAGACCGTTCCATAAAAATGGAGCTCTATAGGAGAAAGCCCTGCCTCCAGCTGTTTGCTTAGAAATTCTAGGGACAATTAGGAGGCCTGCGTCTTGTGACCGTAGCGTACGTGTAGGTATGTACGGCAGGACCAAATCAGAGAGATAGGTAGGAGCAAGCCCATGTAATGCTTTGTAGGTTAGCAGTAAAACCTTGAAATCAGCCCTTGCTTTGACAGGAAGCCAGTGTAGAGAGGCTAGCACTGGAGTAATATGATCAAATTTTTTGGTTCTAGTCAGGATTCTAGCAGCCGTATTTAGCACTAACTGAAGTTTATTTAGTGCTTTATCCGGGTAGCCGGAAAATAGAGCATTGCAGTAGTCTAACCTAGAAGTGACAAAAGCATGGATTAATTTTTCTGCATCATTTTTGGACAGAAAGTTTCTGATTTTTGCAATGTTACGTAGATGGAAAAAAGCTGTCCTTGAAATGGTCTTGATATGTTCATCAAAAGAGAGATCAGGGTCCAGAGTAACGCCGAGGTCCTTCACAGTTTTATTTGAGACGACTGTACAACCATTAAGATTAATTGTCAGATTCAACAGAAGATCTATTTGTTTCTTGGGACCTAGAACAAGCATCTCTGTTTTGTCCGAGTTTAATAGTAGAAAGTTTGCAGCCATCCACTTCCTTATGTCTGAAACACATGCTTCTAGCGAGGGCAATTTTGGGGCTTCACCATGTTTCATTGAAATGTACAGCTGTGTGTCATCTGCATAGCAGTGAAAGTTTACATTATGTTTTCGAATAACATCCCCAAGAGGTAAAATATATAGTGAAAACAATAGTGGTCCTAAAACGGAACCTTGAGGAACACCGAAATTTACAGTTGATTTGTCAGAGGACAAACCATTCACAGAGACAAACTGATATCTTTCCGACAGATAAGATCTAAACCAGGCCAGAACATGTCCGTGTAGACCAATTTGGGTTTCCAATCTCTCCAAAAGAATGTGGTGATCGATGGTATCAAAAGCAGCACTAAGGTCTAGGAGCACGAGGACAGATGCAGAGCCTCGGTCCGATGCCATTAAAATGTCATTTACCACCTTCACAAGTGCCGTCTCAGTGCTATGATGGGGTCTAAAACCAGACTGAAGCATTTCGTATACATTGTTTGTCTTCAGGAAGGCAGTGAGTTGCTGCGCAACAGCCTTCTCTAAAATTTTTGAGAGGAATGGAAGATTCGATATAGGCCGATAGTTTTTTATATTTTCTGGGTCAAGGTTTGGCTTTTTCAAGAGAGGCTTTATTACTGCCACTTTTAGTGAGTTTGGTACACATCCAGTGGATAGAGAGCCATTTATTATGTTCAACATAGGAGGGCCAAGCACAGGAAGCAGCTCTTTCAGTAGTTTAGTTGGAATAGGGTCCAGTATGCAGCTTGAAGGTTTAGAGGCCATGATTATTTTCATCATTGTGTCAAGAGATATAGTACTAAAACACTTGAGCGTCTCTCTTGATCCTAGGTCCTGGCAGAGTTGTGCAGACTCAGGACAACTGAGGTTTGGAGGAATACGCAGGTTTAAAGAGGAGTCCGTAATTTGCTTTCTAATAATCATAATCTTTTCCTCAAAGAAGTTCATGAATTTATCACTGCTAAAGTGAAAGTCATCCTCTCTTGGGGAATGCTGCTTTTTAGTTAGCTTTGCGACAGTATTAAAAAGGAATTTCGGATTGTTCTTATTTTCCTCAATTAAGTTAGAAAAATAGGATGATCGAGCAGCAGTAAGGGCTCTACGGTACTGCACGGTACCGTCCTTCCAAGCTAGTCGGAAGACTTCCAGTTTGGTGTGGCGCCATTTCCGTTCCAATTTTCTGGAAGCTTGCTTCAGAGCTCGGGTATTTTCTGTGTACCAGGGAGCTAGTTTCTTATGAGACATTTTTTTAGTTTTTAGGGGTGCAACTGCATCTAGGGTATTGCGCAAGGTTAAATTGAGATCCTCAGTTAGGTGGTTAACTGATTTTTGTCCTCTGGCGTCCTTGGGTAGGCAGAGGGAGTCTGGAAGGGCATCAAGGAATCTTTGTGTTGTCTGTGAATTTATAGCACGACTTTTGATGTTCCTTGGTTGGGGTCTAAGCAGATTATTTGTTGCAATTGCAAATGTAATAAAATGGTGGTCCGATAGTCCAGGATTATGAGGAAAAACATTAAGATCCACCACATTTATTCCATGGGACAAAACTAGGTCCAGCGTATGACTGTGACAGTGAGTGGGTCCAGAGACATGTTGGACAAAACCCACTGAGTCGATGATGGCTCCGAAAGCCTTTTGGAGTGGGTCTGTGGACTTTTCCATGTGAATATTAAAGTCACCAAAGATTAGAATATTATCTGCTATGACTACAAGGTCCGATAGGAATTCAGGGAACTCAGTGAGAAACGCTGTATATGGCCCAGGAGGCCTGTAAACAGTAGCTATAAAAAGTGATTGAGTAGGCTGCATAGATTTCATGACTAGAAGCTCAAAAGACGAAAATGTCATTTTTTTTTTTGTAAATTGAAATTTGCTATCGTAAATGTTAGCAACACCTCCACCTTTGCGGGATGCACGGGGGATATGGTCACTAGTGTAGCCAGGAGGTGAGGCCTCATTTAAAACAGTAAATTCATCAGGCTTAAGCCATGTTTCAGTCAGGCCAATCACATCAAGATTATGATCAGTGATTAGTTCATTGACTATAATTGCCTTTGAAGTAAGGGATCTAACATTAAGTAGCCCTATTTTGAGATGTGAGGTATCATGATCTCTTTCAGTAATGACAGGAATGGAGGTGGTCTTTATCCTAGTGAGATTGCTAAGGCGAACACCGCCATGTTTAGTTTTGCCCAACCTAGGTCGAGGCACAGACACGGTCTCAATGGTGATAGCTGAGCTGACTACACTGACTGTGCTAATGGCAGACTCCACTATGCTGGCAGGCTGGCTAACAGCCTGCTGCCTGGCCTGCACCCTATTTCATTGTGGAGCTAGAGGAGTTAGAGCCCTGTCTATGTTGGTAGATAAGATGAGAGCACCCCTCCAGCTAGGATGGAGTCCGTCACTCCTCAGCAGGTCAGGCTTGGTCCTGTTTGTGGGTGAGTCCCAGAAAGAGGGCCAATTATCTACAAATTCTAACTTTTGGGAGGGGCAGAAAACAGTTTTCAACCAGCGATTGAGTTGTGAGACTCTGCTGTAGAGCTCATCACTCCCCCTAACTGGGAGGGGGCCAGAGACAATTACTCGATGCCGACACATCTTTCTAGCTGATATGCACGCAGAAGCTATGTTGCGCTTGGTGATTTCTGACTGTTTCATCCTAACATCGTTGGTGCCGACGTGGATAACAATATCTCTATACTCTCTACACTCGCCAGTTTTAGCTTTAGCCAGCACCATCTTCAGATTAGCCTTAACGTCGGTAGCCCTGCCCCCGGGTAAACAGTGTATGATCGCTGGATGATTCGCTTTAAGTCTAATACTGTGGGTAATGGAGTCGCCAATGACTAGAGTTTTCAATTTGTCAGAGCTAATGGTGGGAAGCTTCGGCGTCTCAGACCCCGTAACGGGAGGAGTAGAGACCAGAGAAGAATCGGCCTCTGACTCCGACCCGCTGCTTAATGGGGAAAACCGGTTGAAAGTTTCTGTCGGCTGAATGAGCGACACCGGTTGAGCGTTCCTACAGCATTTCCTTCCAGAAACCGTGAGAAAGTTGTCCGGCTGCGGGGACTGTGCCAGGGGATTTACACTACTATCTGTACTTACTGGTGCCACAGACGCTGTTTCATCCTTTCCTACACTGAAATTACCCTTGCCTAACGATTGCGTCTGAAGCTGGGCTTGCAGCACAGCTATCCTCGCCGTAAGGCGAGTACAGCGGCTGCAATTAGAAGGCATCATGTTAATGTTACTACTTAGCTTCGGCTGTTGGAGGTCCTGACGAATCGTGTCCAGATAAAGCGTCCGGAGTGAAAAAGTTGAGGAAAAAATAAATAAATATATGAACGGTAATTAAAAAGTGAAAACCGTAAAGTTGTCAGGTAGCAAAACAGGTTGGCAACAAAACGCACAGCAACTCGAAAACAAGCCTGCAAGTTGTGACCGGAGTCCTTATAAGGGGTTGTCACAGAAATCATACCTTACTATTTAGGGGGGGGGCTCTAACCTGAAACAGAAGGAGGTTTCATCTCTCAAACAGCAGCCACATCCGCTGGATATGAGCTAGCATTTCCTCACAATATCCATATCTTTGATTATCTCCCCCCAAGCTCAGGGCTTTGTAATAAATTAGTGTCACAGTGATGAACAGCATGCCATCCACCCTAATGAATGAAAGTGAGTTAGGTGGAGCGAGAGAGGCATGAAAGAGGAATGAGGGGGCAGAGAGAGAGAAAAAATTGGGAAAAATAAGGGAAATACACTATATATACAAAAGCATGTGGACACTCCTTCAGCTTAGTGGATTTGGTTATTTCAGCCACACCCCTTACTGACAGGTGTATAAAATCGAGCACACGGCCATGCAATCTCCATTGACAAACATTGGCAATAGAATGGCCTTACTGAAGAGCTCAAGTCAGTTCTTCAAATTTCTGCCCTACTAGAGCTGTCCCAATCAACTGTAAGTGCTATTATTGTGAAGTGGAAACATCTAGGAGCAACAACAGCTCAGCCGGGAAGTGGTAGGCCACACAAGCTCACCGAACGGGACAGCCTAGTGCTGAAGTGCATAGTGTGTAAAAATTGTCTATCCCTGGCTACAACACTCACTACTGAGTTCCAAACTGCCTCTGGAAGCAACGTCAGCACAATAACTGTTCGTCGGGAGATTCATTAAATGGGTTTCCATGCCGGAAAAGTTGCACACAAGCCTAAAATCACTATGCGCAATGCAAAGTGTCGGCTGGAATGGTGTAAAACTCGCCGCCATTGGACTCTGGAGCAGTAGAAATGCCTTCTCTGGAGTGATGAATCACGCTTCAGCATCTGGCAGTCCTACATACAAATCTGGTTTTGTCGGATGCCAGGAGAATGCTACCTGTCTCAATGCATAGTGTCAGCTTTAAGTTTGGTGGAGGAGGAATAATGGTCTGGGGCTGTTTTTCCTGGTTTGGGCTTGGTCCCTTAGTTCTAGCGAAAACAAATCTTATCGCTACAGCATACTATGACATTCTAGATGATTCTGTGCTTCCAACTTTGTGGCAACAGTTTGGGGAAGGCCCACTCCTGTTTCAGCATGACAATGCCCCAGTGCACAAAGCAAGGTCCATACAGAAATGGTGTGTCAAGATCAGTCTGGAAGAACTCGACTGGCCTGCACAGAGCCCTGACCTCAACCCCATCAAACACCTATGGAATGAATTGGAACGCCTACTGCGAGCCAGGCCTAATCACCCAACATCAGTGCCCGCTCTCGTGGCTGAATGGAAGAAAGTCCCTCAGCAATGTTCCAAAAGCTAGTGGAAAGCCTTCCCAGAAGTGTTGAGGCTGTTTTTGCAGCAAAGGGGGGGACCAACTCCACATTAATGCCAATGATTTTGGAATGAGACGTTTGACAAGCTTTTGGTCATGTAGTGTGCTGTACCTCTGAGTGCAAACTATCATGGAAAAACAGAATAAGTGGCTTAGTGTAATATCTCTGGAGGAAACAAAGGAGAGACCTGGTGGGGAAGAGATTGCAGTTAGAATTTTTTTTTAATGTTCTTGCGAAATGACATTACCATTATAACTGTAAACCATTCCTGACTGCTCATCAGTGTTCATTTGAGAGACATTGAGAGACTAAATATCAATTTACCCTCCCTAATACATGAAGAGGGAAATATTCTGGTTTATCTGCTACTGTAGCTAGCTTTCTTGCTGATGCTGCTGTGTGTAGTCTAATGAAGTCCTATATCTCTAAAATATTCATTTGAAATCCGTTGAATGTTCTCGCTTGGTGCCAGTACTTCACATCATTCTAAATGGTCCTAATTTAGTAGGCGATTTCATGCTTTTTGACCCTGTCACTTTGTGGTGACGTTAACTGCTCACATCCGTTCATACTGTACCTATTGCAGCAGAAACACTGACAGAGGAAGCAGGACAGAGAAATGTAAAGGTTGAAAAGGAGGTTTGGTAACATTTTACATTAAGTTGCTCTGATGCTTATTGTTTTAACAATGGTGTATTAGTAGACTGTTAAGAAAAAAGATTATCAAATTCTGGCAAATCACTTGACAAATCCATTTCCCCACAACCAATCATATGAGCTGAATATTTCAACACAATCACAGTTATCCAGTGATTTATAAACAAATCAGTCTGTCTATAATATTCAGATCTCAGGTGAAATTATGGGCACATTTTCATCAGCTGTGTTTCAGATTCCTGCATTCCCTGTATTCTAACCACGACAAGCTGTCAGCATTTTCAGGCGTGTCCTTGAGTTGCTTAAACTATTATTTTGTATCCCATTAGATACACATGAGTGTTGCAGGAGTTTATGTCATCATTATTTCTTATGCCCTTTAATTACAGACTCCATAACATAATAGCCATTTGAATTTGTGTGTTGGCTGTACATGTAATTTCTCTCTCTCTCTCTCTCTCTCTCTCTCTCTCTCTCTCCCTCTCTCTCTCTCTCTCTCTCTCGCTCTCTCTCTCTCTCTCTCTCTCTCTCCCTCTCTCTCATATGGTTTGAGTGGTCACTAGTTTCAAATCATTGTGCTACACAAAACCACCAACTGTTTATGCAGTTGAATCATGTGCACACAAACAAACAGAGAAAACTCTCGGCACTGGGTTCTCTCCACAATGATCAAATATGTTTTTCCAGCTCTTGAACAGTCAGCAGTCAGTCTGTGCTAGCAGCACGCTATCTCAGCTGAAGACTTCTGGAGAAATTAGTCATTTGTATTGCTGCAGGCTATGGATAATATTACAGTCTCATAGTGGGAATAGGCAGATCCCCCTGGGAGAGGCTAGTGGATATAGTGAACCAAATGGGAGTCATCATAGTGTGAGACCTAGAGAATGTAAAGGAAGCCAATCATATTTCAATGTTTAGCAGGTAGATTTAATGGTCACTATAAAACATTGATGTTCGCCTTTCAATTAAATATGTTCTTTATTATATGAATGAAATATAATGTAATGTGATGGGTACCCTGTATGGGGCTTTTAATATCATTTTGTCTCCATCAAACACATACACTGAGTGTATGAAGCATATAGTGAGTGTACAAAACATTAGGAACACCTGCTCTTTCCATGACATAGACTGACCAGGTGAATCAAGGTGAAAGCTATGATCCCTTATTGGTGTCATTTGTTAAACTCACTTCAATTAGTGTAGATGGAGTGGAGGAGACAGATTAAATAATGATTTTTAAGCCTTGAGACAATTGAGACATGGATTGTTTGTGTGCCATTCAGAGGGTGAATGGACAAGACAAAATATTTAAGTGCTTTTGAACAGGATATGGTAGTAGGTGCCAAGTGCACTGGTTTGAGTGTGTCAAGTTTCCCGTGTGTATCAAGAATGGTCCACCACCCAAAGGACATCCAGTGAACTTGTCACAACTGTAGGAAGCATTGGAGTCAACATTGGCCAGCATCCCCGTGGAACGCTTTTGACATCTTGTCATGTCCGTGCACAGACGACTTAAGGCTATTCTGAGGGGAAAAGGTGCAACTCAATATTAAGAAGTTGTTCCTAATGTTTTGTATACTCAGTGTGTTTTACCAACAATTTTCTGTTATAAAACTTCTGCAACATTTCTAAGATTAGAATATGCTCCTATAGCTATGCATATCTCATTCCAGAGAGTGTGTCTGTAATTTAGACTGATTCTTCCCTTTGCATAACAAAGTTAATGACTTTGTGAAAGAGCTGTTGTGACTCCCGTCGATTTACCTGCCTGCGTTCTAATGTGCACTTAGCTTGGGTACCAGTTTCAGCATTTTGATTTCAGTTCCCCGTGGCTACATCTCTGTGTCTCCTGTGCTCTTTTCCTCTCTTTCTTTGCCAAGGCAATTTATCTCCTGTCAAAGATTTTACACAATGGGAGCAGATTTAACATCAGAAAAGCATAATTACATATTTTATATGACAATTTCCAGCGAAGCTCCAGTGAAGGTCATTCTTCACACCATTGGTGACCGGAACAGAGAGAGGACATCAGAGAGTACTATAGCGTGTAATGAGATGTGGGTTAAGGGGTGAGAAAAGGGTCAAGTTAGACCTTTAGAGATAAGAGCGGTGTCCCAAATGGAATATATAAAGGGGGGAAAGCCTTGCTTTTGACCAATGCCTATAGGGTTCTGGTTAAATGTAGTGCAGTACAGTATAGGGAATACAGTGCTATTTGGAACACAGTGGAGATCTCATCAATAGGCAGTAAGTGGCGGTACTGTTGGAGGACCTTACCAATGATCCTTTGGAGAGGTGTCAATATAAGTGTCATATCAGTTTCTATACAGTGCCTTGAGAAAGTATTCATGCCCCTTGACTTAATCCACATTTTGTTGTGTTACAGCCTGAATTCAAAATGGATTACACACAATATCCCGTTAAATATATTCAAGTTCTGTCAAGTTGTTTGTTGATCATTGTTAGAAAACCATTTTCAAGTCTTGCCATATATCTTCAAGACAATTTAAGTCAAACCTGAAACTAGGCCACTCAGGAGCATTCAATGTCATCTTGGTAAGCAACTCCAGTGTATATTTGGCCTTCAGTTTTAGGTTATTGTCCTGCTGAAAGTTGAATTGGTCTCCCAATGTCTGTTGGAAAGCAGACTAAAACAGGTTTTCCTCTCGGATTTTGCTTCTGCTTAGCTCTATTCTGTTTCTTTTTTTCTTAAAAAACTCCCTAGTCCTTGCCAATGACAAGTATACCCATAACATGATGCAGCCACCATGCTTGAAAATGTGAAGAGTAGTACGCTTTGTGTTGAGGACATGAAGTTAACTTCTTTGCCAAATTTTTAGCAGTTTTACTTTAGTGCCTTATTGCAAACAGGATGCATGTTTTGTAATATTTTTTATTCTGTAAATGCTTCCTTCTTTTCACTCTGTCATTTAGTTTAATATTGTGGAGTAACTACAATGTTATTGATCCATCCTCAGTTTTCTCCAATCACAGCCATTAAACTCTGTAACCAACGTTCCCTCTAAGCTGCTTGTGTGTGAAATATCTGCCCACACAGAGAAGCACGAGATTGAACTTCACTCAACATTCAAGAGTTTTCCCCTTTAGTTAACACTATCAACGTTTCCCTTTACTGTGGAAATTGTGATCAAATCAATCCAATATTGGCCACTTTCAATGCAACACACCAAAGCAAATTGAACTATGTAAGACTTAGTATTCAAAACTATGCAAGATATTTTTTGTGGGCAGAACGCATCGGAGGAGGATTATGTTGCATTGACACACACGACTCAGCCTGTACTCTACGCAGACCGGTGCGGCATAAGCAATCAGAGCTGCAGTAGACCTATATGCCAATAGACCATTGCCATATATGGATCTGTGCCATTCCCTTTGAACTGGACTGTGTTTACCGCATGAGCGTAATGAGTAGATCTACCTATTTTGAGATCAAAGCGAGAGCTTCATGTAGCCACTTGGGCGCATTTTTTCATGTTGTTTGCTAGTTAGTTAGTTATTGAGGGAACATTGTCTGTAACTGTTTTGGCCTCATGGTGACATCCCTGAGCAGTTTCCTTCCTCTCCGGCAAATAAGTTAGGAAGGACGCCTGTATATTTGCAGTGACTGGGTGTATTGATACACCATCCAAAGTGCAATTATTAACTTCACAATGGCCAAAGGGATATTCAATCTCTGTTCTTTTTATTTTTACCCAACTATCAATAGGTGCCTTTCTCTGCGAGGCATTGGAAAACCTCCCTGTTCTTTGTGGTTGAATCTGTGTTTGAAATTCACTTCTCGACTGAGGGATCTCACAGATAATTGTATGTGTGGGGTACAGAGATGAGGTAGTCATTCAAAAATCATGTTAAACACTATTATTGCAAACACTGAGTGAGTCCATGCAACTTAATATGTGACTTGTTAATCAAATTTTTACTGCTGAACTTATTTAGGCTTGCTTTAACAAAGGGGTTGAATACTTACTGACTCAAGACATTTCAGCTTTTAATTTTTAAGGCCAGGCACCACAGGCTGAAATAACATTTCTGCATCTACCTATACATTTGCAATTTGTTGTTATTTTGGTCCATTAATATTAGTATTTTCATAAAGTATACATAACAATGTAAAAAACTTAATGAAATGTATATTTTCTTTAGTTTGTCATACTACCGTCATCAAAATGTTAATACATTTTCAACACTTTAAATTGGAAATAAAGTTCACTGCATTGAATTACAGATCATTTTAAAGCCCATTTCATAGAGAATGTTACAAACTGGACTATATTTAGTAACTTACTTTTAAGAGATGGTGACTGGGTCTAAAAAGGCATTTGGAGTTTTGTAGCCTATATCCCGTGTACAGTACTTGTCTTTAACTACCATTTTCCGAAAGTCAGACTCTTCCCACACGCCATTTACTTTTTTTCAGCTATTGTGTCCTTAGATACAGTGGGGCAAAAAAAGTATTTAGTCAGCCACCAATTGTGCAAGTTCTCCCACTTAAAAAGATGAGAGAGGCCTGTAAGGTACACTTCAACTATGACAGACAAAATGAGAAAAAAAATCCAAAAAATCACATTGTAGGATTTTTTATGAATTTATTTGCATTTATTTATTTGGTGGAAAATAAGTATTTGGTCACCTACAAACAAGCAAGATTTCTGGCTCTCACAGACCTGTAACTTCTTCTTATAGAGGCTCCTCTGTCCTCCACTCGTTACCTGTATTAATGGCACCTGTTTGAACTTGTTATCAGTATAAAAGACACCTATAGCTAGTCATTTATATTTTTCAAATCCTGTCATATACAGTAAATTTCCAATTTGATCTAATTTGGATGCATGGTCCTGCTGTCAATTAAGCCTATCAAATTAACAGGGGTAAGTGTTTAAGATGTAACCCCTTTACCCCCAAAATATATACTGTTCAATGAATTGCCCTGATTTCACCCAGTAGAGGTTAGAATGTTCAACACAGAAATGGAAACGAATTGTTCAGCATATTTCTCTTGTTATTATCTTTGTTTTTATCATGCACACGTTCTTAAAGATTCCATGCATTGGGCCTATAAGATTCTGAGCTGGAGGTAGGACAAAGAAAGAAGGAATCGAGTTGTAGGTAGTAACAAGCAGAATAGTCAAGGAGAATTACATTCTGTGGGTGAAAACATGGTGTGATTTTAATTTCCCTGAATATGATGGTGTACTGAAGCAAACAAGGCAAAGCTGCCTCTCATTTCTGAGTGAATTTCATTTTATTGCCATTAAGGCAAACATTGTCATCCTGTAGAGCTCAGTAATGATGGCAATGAGTAATTTCCGGAGGACGCTGTTTGGAAAGAAATATATAAATCATGATTAATCCACATTGAATCATTCCATGACGTCAGAGCAAAAATAAAGACTATGAACAATAACACAGGTTTAATTTGAATATTTCTAGAAAGACAGTGGATGCGTCCCAAATTGTACCCTATTTCCTATATAGTGTGCAATAGATAGAAAATAGGGTGGCATTTGAGATACACGCACCCTGTTGGAGTGATTAATACTTGATCCTGTATTTACCATTCGAATATGAAGTGTGTGCTTATTTGTTCATCTAAATGAGTGCTAGATGAGCTTGAATAAAGTGACAATGAGATAAGAATAGCTGCATTGATAGATTCAATATTATTGGAAGACTTGGGGAGTTCTTAGAGTACTGTAAAATGTCACAAACACAGACATATACTGGGACACACACACAATACTGGGGGACACACACATCAGATAACTCCATACTCCTTGCTTGCTGTTAACAAGCAGAAGCTCAAACAGGAAGTACTCTTGACTCGCTCCATTGAGAAATGGTCATCAAAATCAGAAAGCTGATTGGAGTATTTTCCGAGACACCGTCGATAACATCAACCAGCTAACCACATCCGTCACCGGCTTCATTAGGAAATGCATCAGCGGCGTTGTCCCCACAGTTAAGGTTCACTGCATCTCCAATCAAAAGCCCTGGATTAATACAGAGGTTGGCACCAAGCTAAAGGACAGGGCTCCCGCACACAGGGCTATCACAGAAAACACTGACTCTACGGGTCAGGACATTAACAAGTACAAGAATTCCCCCTTACGACCTCTACAGTCATCAAACGAGCAAAATAACTTACTTACAAGCCCTTAACCAACAATGCCATTTTAAGGAAATACCTACAAAAAAGTAAGATATAAGAATAACATAATTAAAGATCAGCAGTAAATAACAATAGCAGGGCTGTATACAGGGGGTACCGGTACAGAGTCAATGTTCAGGGGAAACGGTGTCGAGGTAATTGAGGTAATATGTACATGTAGGTAGAGTTGATAATGTGACTATGCATAGATAATACCAGAGAGTAGCAGCAGCGTAGAAGGGGGAGGGGCAATGCAAATAGTCTGGGTAGACATTTGATTAGTTGTTCAGGAGTCTTATGGCTTGGGGGTAGAAGCTGTTTAGATGCCTCTTGGACCTAGACTTGGTGCTCCGGTACTGCTTGCCCTGCGGTAACAGAGAAAATAGTCTATGATTGGGATGGCTGGAGTCTTTGACAATTTTTAGGGCCTTCCTCTGACACCGCCTGGTATAGATGTCCTGGAAGGGCAGGAAGCTTGGCTCCAGTGATGTACTAGGCTGTACACACTACCCTCTGTAGTGCCTTGAGGTTGGAGGCCGAGCAGTTACCATACCAGGCAGTGATGCAACCCATCAGGATGCTCTCGATGGTGCAGCTGTAGAACCTTTTGAGGATCTGAGGACCCATGCCGAATCTTTTCAGTCTCCTGAGGGGGAAAAGGTTTTGTTGTGCCCTCTTCATGACTGTCTTGGTGTGCTTGGACCATGTTAGTTTGTTGTTGATGTGGACACCAAGAAACTTGAAGCTCTCAATCTGCTCCACTATATGCCCGTCGATGAGAATGGGGGCGTGCTCGGTCCTCCTTTTCCTGTAGTCCACAATCATCTCCTTTGTCTTGATCACATTGAGGGAGAGGTTGTTGTCTTTGCACCACACGGTCAGGTCTTTGACCACCTCCCTATAGACTGTCTCATCGTTGCCGGTGATCAGGCCTACCACTGTTGTGTCATCAGCAAACTTAATGATGGTGTTGTGCCTAGTCATGCAGTCATGAGTGAACAGGGAGTACAGGAGGGGACTGAGAACGCACCCCTGAGGGGCCCCTGTGTTGAGGATCAGCGTGAATAACACTCGCAATTAATAGCATTCTCACAAAGGTGTTCCTTTTGTCCAGGTGTGAAAGGGCAGTGTGGAGTGCAATAGAGATTGCATCATCTGTGGATCTGTTGGTGCGGTATGTAAATTGGAGTGGGTCTAGGGTTTCTGGGATAATGGTGTTGATGTGAACCATGACCAGCCTTTCAAAGCATTTCATGGCTACAGACATGAGTGCTATGGGTTGGTAGTCAGTTAGGCAGGTTACTTTAGTGTCCTTGGGCACAGGGACTATGGTGGTCTGCTTGAAACATGTTGATATTACAGACTCAGACAGGGAGAGGTTGAAAATGTCAGTGAAGGCACTTGCCAGTTTGTATGCTCATGCTTGGAGCACACGTCCTGGTAATCCGTCTGACCCAGCGGCCTTGTGAATGTTGACCTGTTTAAAGGTCTTACTCACATTGGCTGCAGAGAGCGTGATCACATAGTTGTCCGGAAACAGCTGATGTTCTGTTTCAGTGTTACTTGCCTCGATGCGACCATAGAAGTTATTTAGCTCGTCTGGTAGGCTCGTGTCAATGGGCAGCTCTCAGATATGCTTCCCTTTGTAGTCTGTAATAGTTTGCAAGCCCTGCCACATCTGATGAGCGTCGAAGCCGGTGTAGTACAATTCAATCTTAGTCCTGTATTTACGCTTTTCCTGTTTGATGGTTCGTCGGAGGGCATAGCGGGATTTCTTATAAGCTCAAGGAGTCCTGCTCCTTGAAAACGGCAGCTCTACCCTTTAGCTCAGTGCAAATGTTGCCTGTAATCCATGGCTTCTTGTTGGGGTATGTATGTGCAGTCACTGTGAGAACAACTTCCTTGATGCACTTATTGATAAAGGCAGTGGCTGAATTGGTGTACTCCTCAATGTCATCGTAAGAATCCCGGAACAAATTCCAGTCAGTGCTAGCAAAACAGTCCTGTAGTTTAGCATCTGCTTCATCTGACCACTTTTTTATAGACAGAGTCACTGGTGCTTCCTGCTTAAATTTTTGCTCGTAAGCAGGAATCAGGAGGTTAGAATTATGGTCAGATTTGCCAAATGGATGGCGAGGGAGAGCTTTGTACGCATCTCTGTGTGTGGAGTAAAGGTGCTCTAGAATTTTTTCCCTCTGGTTGGACATTTTTAACATGCTGATAGAAATTAGGTAAAATTGATTTAAGTTTCCCTGCATTAAAGTCCCTGGACACCTGGAGTGCCGCCTCTGGATGAGCGTTTTCCTGTTTGCTTAAAGCTCATAAAGTGCGGTTTTAGTGCCAGCATCGGTCTGTGGTGGTATGTAGACAGCTACGAAAAATACAGATGAAACTCTCTAGGTAGATACTTTGGTCTACAGCTTATCATGAGATACTCTACCTCAGGCGAGCAAAACCTTGAGACTTGTTTACATATATGCATAGGCCCCCGCCCTGTGACTTACCAGAGGCTGTTGTTCTATCCTACCGATAGAGTGTATAACCTGCCAGCTGTATGTTCTTAATGTCGTCATTCAGCCACGACTCGGTGAAACATAAGATTTTACAGATTGTAATGTCCCATTTCAGTTCATCCAATTTCTTTTGCATCGATTGAAAATTAGCTAGCAGGATGGAAGGCAAAGGCAGATTAGCCAGATTAGCCACTCGTCGCCTGATCTTCACAAGGCACTGTGATCTTTTTCCGCAAAATCTTAGTTTCCTTCTCCAGTGAATTATGTACAAAAGAAGTTTCCTAACAATGCAAAACAACACATAATAGCATGGTTGGTTAAGAGCCGATAAGATCATATTACACAGGATCTGATGTCCACCCCATGTGGCAGGGGCTACAGTCCATTATGGTTTACAAAGGAAGACCAGCCATGATCTGCCCAACGATACCTTTCAATCAGATGAACTCAATGTATTTTATAGACTCTTCGACAATAACAACACCGTGCCTTGCGTGAGTGCCCCCACCGACCCAGAGGAATGTGTGATCTCTTTCTCCAAGGCCGGCGTGAGTAAGGTCTTTATTCAGGTCAATCCTTGTAAGGCCACAGGGCCGGATGGTATTACAGGGGGCGGTCTTAGAGCATTCGCAGAGCAGCTGGCAGGTATATTCACTGTCATTTTCAACCTCTCATTGTTCCAGTCTGTAATCCCCACATGTTTTTAGCTGACCACCATCATTCCTGTTCCCAAGAACTCTAAGGCTTCATGCCACAATGACTATCGCCCTGTAGCACTCACATCTGTAATCATGAAGTGCTTTGAGAACCTGGTTATGGCATACATCAACTCTATCATCACAGACACCGTAGACCCACTCCAATTTGCATATGTAAAGGTGTGATTATCTCAGTACATTAATTCAAGGCAACCAGGATTTCGGGGTTCTCACATTATCTTGGTTTGTTGACTTCTGTTTTTAATTAGCCTCTTTTGTTTTTGGAATGAAGTAAAAGTTTAGAGTTGGTAAGAACACTTTTACACAAAATAAACCCCATTTCAAAGTTCAAAATTACAACCAAATGCATACAATAAATAGCTCACATCCAAATAGGAATGAACCTTGACTCTGTTGCCTACTTTAAGTAACACAGAAAATAGACAACAAGGCTTAATATTTAAGCAAAATCGTGTATGACTTAACTCATGAAACCGGTTCCGTCAACCTTGACGCAAAAAATAATAATAAAATGTAAAAAAGCTGGCTTCACTGTCTGTATTTCCTTTACAGACTAAATGCATAAAATATAACTTTGTATGAAAGTAAAAATCCCCTCTTAAAGACCTTAATCCACATAAAAACGAATGAATTATTAATCACAAAAACAACCCTACTGTTGTTAGACCGTACAGACTTATCACAGCAAAAAGCTTGTGAACACCAAAACATAAACTGTCACCTCAAGCCCACTTTATCACTGTATGGCTATTAATAAGGTCTGTCTTTTAACCAGAATGTAATTCCATTTGTAGTGAATAATATCCCTTAGAATTTTTAACTAGTAGTGTCCCTTGGGTGTGTTGCTAGCATTCATTAGTACTTTCATTGTTACTAGTATTTTCTTCTTAGATGACAACATATAAAATTGTGGACTACAGGAAAAGGCGGGCCGAAAGGCCCCCATTAACATCAACGGGGCTGTAGTGGAGTGGGTCGAGAGTTTCAAGTTCCTTGGTGTCCACATCACCAATGATTTATAATGGTCCAAACACACCAAGACAGTCGTGAAGAGGGCACAACAAAACCCCTCAGGAAACTGAAAAGATTTGGCATGGGTCCCCAGATCCTCAAAAGGTTCTACAGCTGCACCATCGAGAGCATCCTGACCAGTTGCATCACCGCCTGGTACGGCAAGTGCTCGGCATCTGACCGCAAGGCGCTACAGAGGGTAGTGCACATCACTGGGGCCAAACTTCCTGCAATCCAGGACCTATATAATAGGCGGTGTCAGAGGAAAGACTCCAGTCACCCAAGTCATAGAGTGTTTTCTCTGCTACCGCACGGCAAGCGGTACCAGAGCGCCAAGTCTAGGACCAAAAGTCTCCATAACAGCTTCTACCCCCAAGCCATAAGAATGCTGAACAATTAATCAAATGGCCACCGGGCTATTACATTGACCCCCCCCCCCCCCCCCCCCATTTGTTTTGTACACTGCTGCTACTCGCTGTTTATTATCTATGCATAGTCACTTCACCCTACCTACATCTACAAATGACCTCTAACCTGTACCCCTGCACACTGAATCGGTACCGGTACCCCCTGTAAATAGCCTCGTTATTGTGTTACTTTTTATAATTTTTTACTTTAGTTTATTTTCTAAATATTTAGTAAGTAAGCATTTCACGGGAAGGTCTACAGTTGTTGTATTCGGCGCATGTGACAAATAAAGTTTGAGTTGATTTGAACATCCAATCCTCTCCAATAGTGTTAGCTATAATGTTTCAGTTCCAAACACAAACACATACACACACTCATTTAATTTGCTCACATACACATAACATGCATATACAGTCATACTAACTCTACAAACATGCACACACACTCACATACAATCGTCATATACACTGCTGCTATTCTGTTTGTCATATATCCTGATGCCTAGTCACCTTACCCCTATACATACAGTATCTACCTCTGCCATTCCAGTATCCCTGCACATTGTAAATATTCTATTGGAACTGACCCTTTTATTTTGATTTATTGTGTGTTTTTGTTCTACGTTGTTATTTTTAGTACTACATTGATATTGATTACTGCAAAGTTGAGTATAGAAACACACACACACACAGACACACACACACACACACACACACACACACACACACACACACACACACACACACACACACACACACACACACACACACACACACACACACACACACACACACACACACACACACACACACACACACACACACACACACACACACACACACACACACACACACACACACACACACACACACACACACACACACACACACACACACACACACACACACACACACACATACACACACACACACACACACACACACACACACACACACACACACACACTGATTAATTTGTGTCCACCAACTGAAAAGAGCTGAAGGTTTGGGACCCCTGTGACAGATTTAAAACCTCCATGTGCAATGACTGGAATGAAGATGTGGGACCCTGATTAGGTCATAAACTGAGTATATATCTTATGAGCTCAAATTACGTATCGTGTTCTATTGATGAGATGTTAATGTACTTTTATGGAGCCTTGGAGGACAAATCACAGTTTCATCTTTGACAAAGTCCCTGATGTGACATATAGTTTCAAATTATAATGGTCACGTTGATGTCGGCCAATTCCATCGTTTTTTACATACTGTACACTGTGGAAGCTGAATCTGTACATGAATTCAGTGTGTGCAGCCATGCTTATTAAATAAGTGTAGAAATACCATTGTAACAAGGGTTCAGAGAAAGAAAATACTACTAGAAGGAAAATGAAGACCAGATGTAGGCAGCATACAAGAGGTCATAAAACGTGACTTTATTCTCTAGAAGCAACCATCATATCGGTCACTTCACATTACAGACAGGAAATTATAGACACATGTCAGGCATTACTAATCAATGATCATCAACTCCAATTTCCAACTCTTACAATATCTATTGAGGAAATACCCTATTAGGGGTTAATGTAATGACCAGATTAACTACTGGTAATTAACTATCAGTTCTCGCAAAGGCTTTTTCCTACATGAGACTGAAAAAGTATGAGAAGATTATTATGGAATATGAGCGTACCCCGAGGAAATGTTGGTAGGGTTTCTGTATGGTTTCTGTAGCTATGAGCAATACATTGCCCTGTAGTATCATTTGAAGGCTACACATGAATTTACAATTGATAGAAATACAGAGTGAATACAGAGAAATAAGGAATGCTGAGTTGCAAAGAAAAAGCCATTTCTCAGACTGGCCAATAAAAAGAAAAGATTAAGATGGACAAAAGAACACAGACACTGCACAGAGGAGCTCTGCCTAGAAGGCCAGCATCTCTTCACTGTTGATGTTGAGACTGGTGTTTTGCGGGTACTATTTAATGAAGCTGCCAGCTGAGGACTTGTGAGGCGTCTGTTTCTCAAACTAGACACTCTAATGTACTTGTCCTCTTGCTCAGTTGTGCAGCGGGCCTCCCACTACTCTTTCTATTCTGGTTAGAGCCAGTTTGCGCTGTTCTGAGAAGGGAGAAGTACCCAGCGTTGTACGAGATCTTCAGTTTCTTGGCAATTTCTCGCATGGAATAGCCTTCATTTCTCAGAACAAGAATAAACTGATGAGCTTCAGAAGAAATGTCTTTTTTTCAGGCCATTTCGAGCCTGTAATCGAACCCACAAATGCTCCAGATACTCAACTAGTCTAAAGAAGGCCAGTTTTATTGCTTCTTTAATCAGAACAACAGTTTTCAGCTGTGCTAACATAACTTAAAAAGGGTTTTCTATGATCAATTAGCCTTTTAAAATTATAAACTTGGATGAGCTAACCCTATGTGACAAATAAAGTTTGAGTTGATTTGAACATCCAATCCTCTCCAATAGTGTTAGCTATAATGTTTCAGTTCCTATGTGGAATATGATTTACTATGGAGTTGAGATAATTCACTTCCCTCTTACTTGCCAGTAAGTTCCGTTCGTCTAGCTCTGGCCTCCTCTTGCTGTCCTAACTCCAGGTCGCAATTGTAAATGAGAACTTGTTCTCAACTTGCCTACCTGGTTAAATAAAGGTAAATAAAGGTCAAATGTGCCACTGGAACACAGGAGTGATGGTTGCTGATAATGGGCCTCTGCACGCCTATGTAGATATTCCATAAAAAATCAGCCGTTTCCAGCTACTATAGTCATTTACAACATTAACAATGTCTACACTGTATTTCTGATCAATTTGATGTTATTTTAATGGCCCAAAAAATGTGCTTTTCTTTCAAAAACAATGTTTCTTAAGTGACCCCAAACTTTTGAACGGTAGTGTATATCCCTTGATAAGTTGGTCAAGTTTTACTCAACAGTACTCATACAGTACAAGCGTATTACTGTAAGGCTTTCAAAATCTCAGATAAAGATTCATATCCTCATTAGAATAGATGTGGGCTTATACTAGCGTGGCTCCCTTCCCATCCTTTGAATCTCTGTTAGGGACTTTCATCTTTGAGATGTTCTTTTCTCTAGTTCCATATCGGGCCTTTGAATAAACTTCTTAAATGTCGATTCAAATTGGACTGTAATTCTCAGGGAAGGCTGAATCTAGCTTAATGATCAATTCTTAGCCAAGATTTATGAAAGGTAAATCTCACTGGTAGTATTTAAAATTAGCATACGTGAGTAGTAGGCATACGATTACATATTCTTCACCCTTTTGCATGTACAATGTGGTTGCTACTTCCTATAAATTGGGCTTCTGTGATAGCCTGTATTGTTGACTGGAAATACATGTACTTGTATTGCTAGAAATGGACAATGAATGCCCCATTCTAGCCTTATTGCTGTGTGTTACATTACTTACAGAGGCTTGGCAATATCGTTACAATTTGCCCAGCTGTTCCTGGAAGCATGCAGGAGTAGAAACCCCCCCACAGAAGGCCAGGCTAGGGGCAAACAGTATGCATTGTGCTTATGAGCACATACTACTCATGCCAGGTAGGATATAACAATTGACCATTTCCCCACAGACAAAGATCGCCTTAGTGTTTAACATTCTGTCGCCAGGCATTATTCAGATGCGACGTGCACTGCTCTAAAGCAATTTGTTCTCTATCTATTCTGATGTCGTAAAACACAGAGCAGTAAATATGCTCTAACCTTCCCAGGACCGGCCCGGCCCTCCCTCCCTCCCTACAGATTGAACAGTCCAGCCCAGGCAGTCAGGGCGGTAGGTATTGTGGTTCCCATAAAGACGGTGTCATGACTGAAATTAATGCAATATATCACACTTTGCAAAGACTTCCATTACACCTAGGCTGAAATAAACGACAACCACTCCACGAACCACTAACGTGATCATAATAATTCCGAGGAGTTTTTCTTTCCCTTACCATTTGAAAATGCTCTCGGAGCGAGCACCAGGGTTCAGGGTTCAACTCTGAGCAGTGGTGGAAGATGTCTTAGAAGATGCATTACAGCTCCTCCCAACACCCGCACCCCCTGAGGGGACCAGCCAGGCCAATCTCGGGTGTTACCTGGGTGTGGTGACCCAGGATGGGTGGGCATGTGGGTGGAGTGATGAGGGGATTGTTTCAATCCATATCGCAGAAATTCAGCGTTACTGTGTGATTGACATTTAAAGGCAATGTTCCCGCGTTAGCGGAGACTGCATTCACGGTAAACACAGCTCAATAGGAAATTACCTTTAAATGTCTAACGCTTCAGCGATACAGATTCAATAGAGTCCTAGGTGTTTTTGTGGCCTCCCAGGCTGCTGCATTCAGGGAGCGATAGAGGCACTGCGTGCTTACTCATGCTTATCTGGATGGACACGGGCACAGTGTTAGCGAGGATTCACGTGGATGCCTATTTCCTTAGTGTGGTAGGGTTTAAAAAAACAGACCAAATAACTGTCCTATCATCTCCTTTTTTCACATTCTCAGACATGGACACAAAGAATAGAAAATAAGACTGTATAAGTGTATAATTCAGCTCTGAGGACAACAGTATTTTCTGTCTATATGGGTGTGATGACGAGCACCAACGCCTTGTGATTGCTGCCTGTATGATACAGTGTTTGTTCTGAATGTAGCCTGAGTATTATTCCAACCTCTTTGTAACTACTCATGGTATGAATTGGATCCATTACGTGAATTGGAAAGCAGAATGGTATGCTTGTTTTATGACAGAAAGACACAAGACACATTTCCCCTTGGGTATTCACTAAAATAAAATAAATTGTCAACTGTCATAATGCTCACTAGCACTATGTTTTTGTCACTGTTTTCTACAGAGATTGACAAAGAGAGTTGCGGGGACCCTGGTACGCCCCTCTATGGGATAAGGGAAGGAGACAGCTTCTTGAATGGGGGCATCCTGCGCTTTGAATGCCAGTTTGGGTTCGAGCTCATCGGGGAAAGGACCATATCTTGTCAGAACAACAACCAGTGGTCAGCCAACATCCCCATGTGCATCTGTGAGTATGAACATCTAAAACGCATCTAATTACTGGGATCTAAAACGCATCTAATTACTGGGATCTAAAACACATCTAAATTCTGGGGTCTAAATCACATCTAAATTCTGGGGTCTAAATCACATCTAATTTCTGGGGTCTAAATCACATCTAATTTCTGGGGTCTAAATCACATCTAATTTCTTGGGTCTAAAACGCATAGAATTTCTGGTTTCTAAAACGCATAGAATTTTTGGGGTCTAAAACACATCTAATTGGGGCCTCCCGAGTGGCGCAGCAGTCTAAGGCACTGCATTGCAGTGCTTATAGGTGTCACTACAGACACGGGTTCGCTCCATGGCTGTGTCACAGCTGGCCGTGACCGGGAGACCCATGAGGCGGTGCACAATTGGACCAGCATCGTCTGGGTTAGGGGAGGAGTTGGCCACCCGGCAATTTCCTTGTCCCATCATGTTCTAGCAACTCCTTGTGGCGGGCCGGGCGGGTTAAGTGAGCAGTGTGGCTGGGCAGGGTCATGTTTCGGAGGACGCATGGCTCTCAACCTTCGCCTCTCCCGTGTCCATAGGGGAGTTCCAGTGCTGGAACAAGACTGTAACTACTAATTGGATATCACAAAAAAGGGGTAAAAAAAAACAGTAATTATTTTGTCATTTTGTTATGTGTCTAAAACTAACTCAGTTTCTTGTAATTGTGTATAAAACATCAATATTATATTTTCATGTTGCGAAGAATAAAATACCTATGAACCATTTTCAATTTTGACCAGAACCCTATGGGCTCTATATCATATACGGAAAATGGTGCAATTTGGGATGCGATCATGCTCATCTGTTATTAAGAACCATTCCGCCTTTCCCATGTGTGATAGGGGGAACCTAAACATGGAGACATATCTACTTCTTACTTACAAAAAGTGTGTTGAAAAGTGTGTTGATTGAGTTCTAGCTTTGAGAGGCAAACATTCTGCTATGATATATTATTTACATTTTGATTCACCTTTATTTATTTAGGTAAGTCAATTAACAACAAATTCTTATTTACAATGACGACCTGAACATGATCCTCTGAAGTAAGAACCATATTTCAGTTCCATATAGTGACTGATACATTTTCAGAGTTCACACTTTGTTCGTATTGATATAAATTCAGTTGTATGCTGATGATATGGAAGTCTAATAAGTGGACACGCTTCATCGTGCTTCATCATCGCGCCTCATCAGTTCATCAGCCTTTGAAAAATACACACTTAACTTAGTTAATCAGTCTTCCGTCGCTGCTTTAGGCTCTCACTAATGTGTCAAATCATTAATTCACTGCTCTGTTCTCCAAAATCGGTCATGCTAACAGATATCTGATGAACTGTCTTATATAGAATGCTTATGGGACTAGAGAGAGGTGTTTCACACCCCCGACCAGAGGAGTTAATGTCATTTGCATTGGAATGCATTCATATTTCATTGAGAGTGGGAGATCAAACTGCCAAAGGGTGAAATAATCTCTTAGAAATATCATCCTGCATGGCACATTCATATTGCATAGAAGATAACTTGGAACATACTGTACTGTACAGTTCTCCCATACCCATCTACAGTAAATAATTAGAAAGAAAGAAATGTACAAAAATATGTTTCAACAATTTCTGCCAAATACAGTACAGTTCCTTTTAGTACCCAATCAACCCCCAATCATATAATCCAAGTCTCCTCTCTTTGTCCCCTCCCTCTCCTCTACAGTCCCATGCCTGTCCAATTTCACGGCGCCAATGGGCACGGTTCTATCACCAGACTACCCAGAAGGCTACAGCAACAACATGAACTGCGTGTGGCTGATCATATCAGAGCCCGGCAGTCGCATCCACCTGGCCTTCAATGACTTTGATCTGGAGGCACCTTACGACTTCCTCACCGTGAAAGACGGAGAGCTGCTGGACGCCACCGTCCTGGGACGCTTCTCGGGGGCAGAGTCACCCTCCCACCTTGATAGTAATACTAACATACTGAGGCTGGAGTTCCAGGCCGACCACTCCATGGCCGGACGAGGGTTCAACATCACATACAGCAGTAGGTTTAACCCTGACATTGAATTCTGTGCTGTTCTTTGTTTGTCTTTGTCAGTTGATTAGGGCTCAGTTCAGTTGAACCCATGTAGCAGGTATTGCATGGTTACAATCCAGGTGAAATACAGTTGGGCCCTTGGTTCTTACCAGGTATAGCTTATCATTTTGTGGCACCTTGTGGTGACTTTACTGTAATGACCATAGTCCTGTATATCTTGTCCTGATTGGATTCTTGTGATGTTTGTCCAACCCTGGCCTACCGCTCATGTCATTGTCAGTTCTTTTTAGTCATCACATAAGGTCTTAATCAATTTCCACCAAACCGGCTTTGCCCCTCACACCCATCATAGTTATCCTTTTCAAATGGCCGCCTGGTAACAGCTTCTTTCTGAAGGAGAAGTGAAATGTCACGCCAATTCATCACTTCTGTCAAAAAAAGACAGAAAAAAAGAGGCCATAAATCCTTAGCAACAACTGTTAGAGCTGGCTTTTCTAACAGCCTGACACCGGATTCCACGTTATTCTGGTAGGACACTATCAGTAACATGATTGAACACTGTTAAATGTGGATTCGTTGTGACAAACGTTATGTTCGACTGGCGTGCTCGTTCTGTCACAAGGCATCCATCAGTTAGTCAGTCTGACTTGGGCTGTGAGGCTGTGATAAGAAGAGTTTAATGGACGTTTTAGTTGGGAGACATCTTGCGCCAGGGTTTAAGTCCACTCTACACTTCATAAAGGGCTGACAAAATAGCTGGGAGGTCACTAGCACTATAACGAAAAGAATAAACACCCTTCAGAAAAAAGTGGGTGTTTTCATGTAGTGAAGTGCTTCGAATATTGCCATGAGGTAAAGTTCCAGAGCTTTTGTATAACTTCAGCCAGTAGTTTTGAAAGTAGTGTTCACGAGCCCAACGGGTCCCACGAAAAATGTGCACAATTGTGTACTACGTCATCCATTTTGAATTATATGTTACATCCTCAAAAAAAACAACTTTGTAGTAGTTTTTTTTGTTGCCTATATGTTTTATCATCCTCTTTCTCAATTTGAGACTAGGTCTACTCTGTTCTACTGTCACTATTGAAGTATACCTCACATTAGACCTTCATGCAAAGGAAGGCATACCAGTTGAGGTATGTAAAAAAAAAAATCATCTAGTCAGAGGACCGTTACTAGCGTGTTTGAGCCACTTGAGCTGCAATCTGAGGTGCAGTTAACTCTAATGAACTTATCCTCTGCAGCAGAGGTAACTCTAGGTTTTCATTTCCTGTCGCAGTCCTCATGAGAGACAGTTTCATCAAAGCACTTGGTGATTTTTGCAACTGCACTTAAATAAACTTTCAAAGTTCTTGACTTTTTCCGGATTGACTGACCTTCATGTCTTAAAGTAATGATGGACTGTCGTTTCTCTTTGCTTATTTGAGCTGTTCTTGCTATAATATGGACTTGGTGTTTTACCAAATAGGGCTATCTTCTGTATACCAACCTTACCTTGTCACAACACAACTGATTGGCTCAAACACATAAAGAAGGAAAGCAATTCCACAAATTATTTTTTAACAGACACTCTAGACCCAAACTGTTAGAGACCTATATCCATCCTGCCCTGCCTTTCTAAAGTGAACAAGCAGATCACCGACCATTTCGAATCCCACCGTACCTTCTCCGCTATGCAATCTGGTTTCCGAGCTGGTCACAGGTGCACCTCAGCCACGCTCAAGGTCCTAAATGATATCATAACCACCATCGATAAAAGACAGTACTGTGCAGCCGTCTTCATCGACCTGGCCAAGGCTTTCTACTCTGTCAATCACCGTATTCTTATCGGCAGACTCAACAGCCTTCATTTCTCAAATGACTGCCTCGCCTGGTTTACTAACTACTTCTCAGATAGTTCAGTGTGTCAAATCCCGGACCTCTGGCAGTCTCTATAGGAGTGCCACAGGGTTCAATTCTCAGGCCGACACTTTTCTCTGTATACATCAATGATGTCGCTCTTGCAGCTGGTGATTCTCTGATCCACCTCTACGTAGACGACACCATTTTGTATATTTCTGGCCCTTCTTTGGACACTGTGTTAACAAACCTCCAGATGAGCTTCAATGCCATACAACTCACCTTCCGTAGCCTCCAACTGCTCTTAAATGCAATTAAAATGAAATGTATGCTATTCAATCGATCGCTGCCCGCACCCGCACGCCCGACTAGCATCACTACTCTGGACGGTTCTGACTTAGAATATGTGGACAACTACAAATACCTAGGTGTCTGGCTAGACTGTAAACTCTCCTTCCAGACTCACATTAAGCATCTCCAATCCAAAGTTAAATCTAGAATAAACCTCCTATTTCGCAACAAAGCCTCCTTCACTCATGCTGCCAAACATACCCTTGTAAAACGGACTATCCTACCGATCCTTGACTTCGGCGATGTCATTTACAAAATAGCCTCCAACACTCTACTCAGCAAATTGGATGTAGTCTATCACAGTGCCATCTGTTTTGTCACCAAAGCCCCGTATACTACCCACTACCCACTGGCTCCAGGTCATCTATAAGTCTTTGCTAGTTAAAGCTCACCCATAGCACGCGCTCCAGCAGGTATATTTCACTGGTCATTCCCAAAGCCAACACCTTTCTCACCGCCTTTCCTTCCAGATCTCTGCTGCCAATGACTGGAACGAATTGCAAAAATCCCTGAAGCTGGAGACTTATATCTCCCTCACTAACTTTAAGCGTTAGCTGTCAGAGCAGTTTACCGATTGCTGCAGCTGTCCACAGCCCATCTGTAAATAGCCCATCCAACCAACTACCTACCTCATCACCATATTTGTTTTTGTTTTTCTGCTCTTTTGCACACCAGTTTTTCTACTTGCACATCCTCATCTGCACATACAGTGCCTTGCGAAAGTATTCGGCCCCCTTGAACTATGCGACCTTTTGCCACATTTCAGGCTTCAAACATAAAGATATAAAACTGTATTTTTTTGTGAAGAATCAACAACAGGTGGGACACAATCATGAAGTGGAACGACATTTATTGGATATTTCAAACTTTTTTAACAAATCAAAAACAGAAAAATTGGGCGTGCAAAATTATTCAGCCCCCTTAAGTTAATACTTTGTAGCGCCACCTTTTGCTGCGATTACAGCTGTAAGTCGCTTGGGGTATGTCTCTATCAGTTTTGCACATCGAGAGACTGAATTTTTTTCCCATTCCTCCTTGCAAAACAGCTCGAGCTCAGTGAGGTTGGATGGAGAGCATTTGTGAACAGCAGTTTTCAGTTCTTTCCACAGATTCTCGATTGGATTCAGGTCTGGACTTTGACTTGGCCATTCTAACACCTGGATATGTTTATTTTTGAACCATTCCATTGTAGATTTTGCTTTATGTTTTGGATCATTGTCTTGTTGGAAGACAAATCTCCGTCCCAGTCTCAGGTCTTTTGCAGACTCCATCAGGTTTTCTTCCAGAATGGTCCTGTATTTGGCTCCATCCATCTTCCCATCAATTTTAACCATCTTCCCTGTCCCTGCTGAAGAAAAGCAGGCCCAAACCATGATGCTGCCACCACCATGTTTGACAGTGGGGATGGTGTGGTCAGGGTGATGAGCTGTGTTGCTTTTACGCCAAACATAACGTTTTGCATTGTTGCCAAAAAGTTCAATTTTGGTTTCATCTGAACAGAGCACCTTCTTCCACATGTTTGGTGTGTCTCCCAGGTGGCTTGTGGCAAACTTTAAACGACACTTTTTATGGATATCTTTAAGAAATGGCTTTCTTCTTGCCACTCTTCCATAAAGGCCAGATTTGTGCAATACACGACTGATTGTTGTCCTATGGACAGAGTCTCCCACCTCAGCTGTAGATCTCTGCAGTTCATCCAGAGTGATCATGGGCCTCTTGGCTGCATCTCTGATCAGTCTTCTCCTTGTATGAGCTGAAGGTTTAGAGGGACGGCCAGGTCTTGGTAGATTTGCAGTGGTCTGATACTCCTTCCATTTCAATATTATCGCTTGCACAGTGCTCCTTGAGATGTTTAAAGCTTGGGAAATATTTTTGTATCCAAATCCGGCTTTAAACTTCTTCACAACAGTATCTCGGACCTGCCTGGTGTGTTCCTTGTTCTTCATGATGCTCTCTGCGCTTTTAACGGACCTCTGAGACTATCACAGTGCAGGTGCATTTATACGGAGACTTGATTACACACAGGTGGATTATATTTATCATCATTAGTCATTTAGGTCAACATTGGATCATTCAGAGATCCTCACTGAACTTCTGGAGAGAGTTTGCTGCACTGAAAGTAAAGGGGCTGAATAATTTTGCACGCCCAATTTTTCATGTTTTTGATTTGTTAAAAAAGTTTGAAATATCCAATAAATGTCGTTCCACTTCATGATTGTGTCCCACTTGTTGTTGATTCTTCACAAAAAAATACAGTTTTATATCTTTATGTTTGAAGCTTGAAATGTGGCAAAAGGTCGCAAAGTTCAAGGGGGCCGAATACTTTCGCAAGGCACTGTATATCACTCCACTATTGACCTATTTATTGCCTTTCCTCCTTACTTCATTTTCACACACTGTATACAGATTTTTCTATTGTGTTATTGACTGTATGTTTGTTTATCCCATGTGTAACTCTGTGTTGCTGTTTTGTCGCACTGCTTTGCTTTATCTTGGCCAGGTCGCAGTTGTAAATGAGAACTTCTTCTCAACTGGCCTACCTGGTTAAATACATTTTTTTAAATTTAAATTAAAATGTTTATTTTTTCACTGTCATTCTATAATGTAGAAAATAGTAAACTGTCTAAAAAACTGTCTGAAAACCACCCATTTACAGAGTTGTGCAATGCAGTATATTAGACATGCACATGAAAATACAATAGATGTGCACGACTATAGATGGGTTGGCTGACAACACCACGAAAATTATGAGTGCGCATTGATGGGGCCAGAATGCTGTTCGTTGTTGTGATTCTGGATGGCCAGATAGCTAACAACAATGACATGAGGCTGCCATGTAGGGAATCGTAGGTGCTCATTTCAGCTAGTTTTAAATTTTTCTTGATATCATGTTTTGTTTTGTTGTAGGTGGCTCGTTTCAGCTAGTTTTATGTTGTTCTTAATACCATGTCTTGTTTTGAGGGGTTTTGACTGATGTCATATCTATGCTAATATGACCAAATTTAATAGCTAGCTAGCCAACACATGTAACTATGTATTTGAGAGACAAAAAATGCTCATTGTAGAACTGTATTTATGTAGTTATTTCAATAAACATTTGGAGACTAAATATAGTTTACATGTTGTCAACAATCTAAGCAAACCCTGTCTGTTTTGCCCCATAGTTGCTTATGCCTCGGCGCCATTGAATTTGGTATTTTTCAATGAAGCAACTGGTTTGTACATTTTCAAGCAATCCGCCACGTGTTTGTGATCAGAGGACCATGTTTCAAGCCCAGTAAGGGGACAGTGGAGGAAGCGAAGCCGTAGTGACATCGGTTACATCTGACAAATAGCCAACATTTGCCCATCTGTTCTCAGCATTCGGCCACAACGAGTGTCCCGACCCGGGCATCCCAATAAATGCGAGGCGCTTCGGGGACAACTTCCAGCTGGGTAGCTCCATCTCAGTGATCTGTGAGGACGGCTTCATCAAGACCCAGGGGGCCAAGACCATCACCTGCGAGCTGGACAACGGCAAGGTGATGTGGAGTGGCCCCATCCCCAAATGTGAAGGTAAATATCATATGTATGTGTGTGTGTGTGTGCGTGCGTGCGTGCTGACATCTGTACATGCGCACGTCCTTACATGCACAATTTTGGGGGTCAATTACCCTGTTCCTAACACAGACAATAGCCTAAGTGAGTGTAAGCGGAGTGGACCTGTGTGTTGAAGGATGCTAGGGAGGCTCAGGGATGGACAGGGAACAAGTGTGCTGTAGGGCAGTCAGTCTCCTTCTATCTGACTTCCTGTCAGTCATTCACCCTGCTCCCCATGGCTCCTAATGCTGTGGTGACATCACTCATATGGGCAGGGTAATAAAGAGCCTCATGTCTGCTTAGCTGCCCTTGTAACATGTACAGTATGCTGTAGGCCACTGTTTTCTAGATTAGCAAATAAGTTGTTGTTTTTTAAACAGGAAGTGGTGCCAGGTCAATATAAAAAGGCAACAACACCAATAAACTTAAGAAAATGTATTTTCTCTCTCTCTCTCTCTCTTTTTCGCTCGCTCTCCCCCCCCTGTATTCTTCTCTATAGCCCCCTGCGGTGGCCACTTCTCTGCTCCCAGTGGGGTGATCCTGTCCCCAGGGTGGCCTGGATACTATAAGGACTCCCTCAGCTGTGAGTGGGTCATCGAGACCGAGCCTGGACGCTCCATCAAGATCACCTTTGACAAGTGCGTGTCCATTATATCAATAAAGTTACTCTATTTTATGAGCACTTTCTAACTGTTGAATACGCAGAATGGATTTCTACATCAATCAAGGCACTTATAATGGAATGGTGTTGCTTATTTATTGCGTATTTTTAAAGAGTCTCCTTTCAAAGTTATTTTTAGTGCAGTAGTAGGCTTAATCAATGTTTATGCAACTGCACTACTGAATATGTTTTATCACAAGCAAATCAAATTTGTGCATTTCATAATTCCCCCTGTCTCAATGGTCCAGGTTTCAGACAGAGCTGGGCTATGACTTCCTGGAGATCCATGATGGGCCCAACCTGCTCTCTCCTCTGGTTGGCTCGTTCAACGGTACCCAGGTGCCCCAGTTCCTGTTCAGTAGTACTAACCACCTGTATATGCTCTTCACCACCGACAACAGCCGCTCCAACAGTGGATTTAAGATCATCTACGAAAGTAAGTCTAGTAGCCGAGTCGTTCCTGGTCAGGTCATGTGGTCAGATCTTACAGATGTAAGATCTTATTTTGAGCCAGTTTTCTACAGCAGGAAAATAATCCTGCAGCAACAGGAAACTTGAATTATTATGTGGATTATAATTCATGGACACTTTTGTAGTGGTTAATACATATTCTGTAAGGGAAAATCAAGTCTGAAATTTCAAAGTAGAAGCCTAGTTAAACCTCAAATACAATACAGGTTTAAAATGTCCTGTACTGAAGGAAAGTTCTCCTGCAACAGGGTGATCAAATTAAGATTCTACACCTGTAGCCCTACCCATAGTTTTAATTTATAACACTCCTGAACTGTTACAGCTTTGTATGTGTTCTCTGTATGAGATATTTGATGAAAGTCAATTGCTTTGTTGTTACCTCATAATATATCTAACATTTTCTCCTTAGGCGTGACGGTGGACACCTACTCCTGCCAGGACCCGGGATTCCCGGTCAACGGATTGCGTTATGGTCAAGACTTCACCATTGGTTCAACCGTGTCATTCGGCTGTGACCCTGGATACAGACTGAGCCACGAAGAACCGCTTGTCTGTGAGAAGAACCACTGGTGGAGCCATCCACTGCCCACCTGTGATGGTATGGACCAGTTAAAACTAGTTTGCATGTACAGTATCTATTTGTTTTTCATGGTATGGACTGTTGCCATGGTGACCAAGACTGTGGCAGATTTGTACTTGCCTGGTTACGAGGTGTGTTTGTGTGTGAGTTATTATTGATATAAATGGTTTTACCTTTATTTAATCAGGGGAAACCATTGAGACCAGGGTTTCATTTTCAATGGTGCCCTGAGGACAACAAATTCAACACAAACAAAAAACATAAACACAAACTACAGGTTACAATTAAAAAAAACTGCAATTTCAACACCACAATAAATGTTTACTTTTTTTATTTTTTTTTATGCAATTCTCATTTAACAAATTCAACATTAGACTCCCCTGATTAATCATTAAACTGCCCTAGTGGCACCAGGGAATCAATACACAGGGAGTTCTGCAGGTTATTACAAAAATGGTGGGCATGAAAACTGAAGGCGGATTTACCTATTGAGTTATAATCATCTGTCATGATTATTGTCATGCTGAACACAGAAGAAGTGGGCTAAACCAGGCGTTTGCATAGTACATACAGTATCTGATCATTAGGCTACTACTCTAGAGTCTAGACCAGGGCTCTCCATCCCTGTTCCTGGGTTGGAGTTCAAACCTACAGGAGGGCATCTCCAGGAACAGAGTTGGAATTAAAACCTACAGGATGATAGCTATCCAGGAACAGGGTTGGAGTTAAAACCTGGTAGCTCTCCAGGAACAGAGTTGGAATTAAAACCTACAGGATGGTAGCTATCCAGGAACAGGGTTGAAGTTGAAACCTACAGAATGGTAGCTATCCAGGAACAGGGTTGGAGTTGAAACCTACAGAATGGTAGCTATCCAGGAACAGGGTTGGAGTTAAAACCTACAGAATGGTAGCTCTCCAGGAGCAGAGTTGGAATTAAAACCTACAGGATGGTAGCTATCCAGGAACAGGGTTGGAGTTAAAACCTGGTAGCTCTCCAGGAACAGAGTTGGAATTAAAACCTACAGGATGGTAGCTATCCAGGAACAGGGTTGAAGTTGAAACCTACAGAATGGTAGCTATCCAGGAACAGGGTTGGAGTTAAAACCTACAGAATGGTAGCTATCCAGGAACAGGGTTGGAGTTAAAACCTACAGAATGGTAGCTATCCAGGAACAGGGTTGGAGAGCCCTGGTTTAGATCTACAGTATGTGCAATATCTTGATCTATCACTTTCAACAGGCATCAATTAGTTTAAATATTCTCTCATATGATATGGTGCCAAACTGCCTATTGACAAAACCGCCATAAGATTGAATTGTGTTATGCATGAGTGACAAGATATTTATATGAGTGGTCCTTAAATATTAAAGCCAATGACAGTTCGTCATTGGTAAAAGAGGAACCACCCCAGCGACTCTGGGGCTGACAAAGTCTTGTAGCTTGTTCGTCTCTCCGTGTTTTGACTTCAGAGATCTATTTCATTTTCCAGGGAGTAAACAAATCTGAGACAATGCAATTCAATGCCAGGCCATTAGGCTATCAATTTGCTGTGACGGCTCCTCTGCCTGATAGGAACTGATATTCTCACCAGATTAGGGATCCAGGGGCATCCTTTACCTGCCCGCTAGCTTGTCATTTTACCTCCCCTGCCTCCTAGTCATCACTAGTTACCCCAGCCCCAAAGTCATAAACCCAGCCTATTTCAACAATTTATCTTCTTAAAATGTGAAATTAAACCTAAACCTAACCTTAACCCTAACCTTAACCACACTGCTAATATTATGCCTAACCCTTACCTTAAATGAATACCAAAAGCACATTTTTGTTTTCATGAATATATACGATATAGACAATATTGACTTTGTGGCTGTGCTATCTAGTGGATCTAAGTGGAATAAGGAGTGAGGATGTAGTCCCTGTTGCAGAGCTTCAAAAGAAGGTCCTGATATTACTGTTACCAGCCTCCCTTGGAAAAGGGCTATGCTGAAATATTGATATGCAAGGTTCTATGATATTGAAATTGAAGGCAGGTCATGTCAAAATTAAACATCTTGTTCAGTTACTTTCTTGTTCAGAAGGAGAGAGTGAGAGAAAAAGAGTGAAATGATGTATAGAGAGAGATGGAAAGAAAGAGAGCAAAATGAGGAACACAGTGAGGTCTACGTAGTTGTCCAGATTTCCCTGTTTGATAAGACTTTGAATGAAGTGCTTACTAGTAAAGAAGTTGCTCCATTAATTATTGATACAGCGCTACATCTGTCTAGGACAGATACATGAAAGCAGCAGCTACTCTTCCTGCTGTCCACACCAAACATGAACATGACATAATACAGAACAATAACAGACTAGAACAGCACAAGGACAGAACTACATCCATTTAAAAATGGCAGACATAGCCTACATATCAATACATGCACATAAAATATCTAGGTTGAATAGGGGAGAGGCGTTGTGCCGTGAAGTATTGTTTCATCTGTTTTTTTAAACCAGGTTTGCTGTTAACTTGAGCAAAGAGATGGAACGGAGTTCCATGCAATTATGGCTCTATATAATACTGTAAGCTTTCTTGAATTTGTTCTGGATTTGGGGACTGTGAAAAGACCCCTGATGTGGCATGTCTGGTAGGGTAAGTGTGTGTCAGAGCTGAACACAAGTTGACTATGCAAACAACATGGAATGTTCAACACATTAACGTTTCTTATAAAAAGAAGAATTGATACAGCCAGTCTCTCCTCTACTTTTAGCCAAGAAAGACTGGCCTGCAACGTATTGATATTACTGATTACAGTGAAGAGCACTGTTTCTGTTCTCTGCAAAAACATGGACAATAAAGTAAAGTGTTTCCCCCTCTTTGTCCCCCAGCATTGTGTGGAGGAGACGTGCGAGGGCCCGGCGGCACCATCCTGTCCCCTGGATATCCTGAGATGTATCCCAACTCACTAAACTGTACTTGGACGGTGGAGGTCAGCCACGGCAAAGGTAAGCCTGGGTTATTAACTACTACAATCATATTTATAATGGAATGTGACACTTCATAACTCTTTTTGATATAGCTATTCTGCCTGAAGATCATTTATTTAAGTGAAAACAAGCAAACAATCCGTAAAAATGTTGATACTGTTTAATTATATGTGAATTAATAAACAGCTGAAGAATGGACTCCTATTCCTTTTATCAGCAAGCTGGTAAAAGTCAGTGTGGGAATGGAATGGACATGAATACAGATTCACTGTAGGTCCTCTTCCCAGCCCAGCCCATCTTGCTGAAATATTATTATAATACAGGACTCTGGGTTGAGAGTAATGAAAGTTCTTTGGAATTTTAATTTCCCATGGCTGCTAAGATGTTCAATATGGACTATCATTATGTTTCTCTATTGAAATGCAGTCCCGTCCCCCCCTTCCCCCCAAAAATAAGAAAACCCAGAGCCTTCATTTTTATATTAACTGACCTCACCTTTGAATGTAATGAGATGAAGTTCTCTCTCCCTCCACTTGGCTGTTCTCCTCTCAGATTAAACCGTCGTTTCAATTGAACTTGATCATTTCATCAGGGGAGGTTGACATGTAGCTTGAACCATATTATTGGCTGTTCTCCTCTTGACTTGGTTTGTCCCAATAGGAGTCCAATTTACCTTCAACACCTTCCACCTGGAGGATCACCATGACTACCTGCTCATCACAGAGAATGGCAGCTTTGTCCAGCCCCTGGCACGGCTAACGGGTAACGAGCTGCCCTCGCCCACCAACGCAGGGCTCTACGGGAACTTCAAGGCCCAACTGCGCTTCATATCAGACTTTTCTATATCCTACGAGGGATTCAATATTACCTTCTCTGGTGAGTAGGAGGAGTGTGAGGGTGGGTTGCTATTGGTGTGTATTTTTTTGTGTGTCCATTCAAGAGCACGGGCAGAAATTTACGGGCAGAACTGAAAATGCCCGTGCGAGCAAGGAGGCCTCCAAACCTGACTCAGTTACACCAGCTCTGTCAGGAGGAATGGGCCAAAATTCACCCACCTTATTGTGGGAAGCATGTGGAAGGCTTCCTGAAACGTTTGACCCAAGTTAAACAATTTAAAGGCACTGCTACCAAATACTAATTGAGTGTATGTAAACTTCTGAACCACTGGGAATGTGATGAAAGAAATAAAAGCTGAAATAAATCATTCTCTCTACTATTATTCTGACATTTCACATTCTTAAAATAAAGTAGTGATTCTAACTGACCTAAGACAGGGAATTTTTACTAGGATTAAATGTCAGGAATTGTGAAAACTGAGTTTAAATGTATTTGGCTAAGGTGTATGTAAACTTCCGACTTCAACTGTAGATATTGTAGCTTAAATCAGAAATGTCCTTCAGGATGTCATCCTTTCTGAGATTTAAAGGAGAAAGATGTTGACAAGGTTTGTTGACAGTATTTTAACAAACAAATAGGGATGACCCACTGGGCAGAGACGTCAATTCAACGTCTATTCCACGTTGGGTCAACGTCATTTGGGGAGTGGGGAGAAATATTTTTGGGATCCAAAGCCATAACGTGGATGAATAATCCATTGACAGCTACTGACACATTCTCAGTTAGTCTGACTTAAGCCGTCATTGTAAATAAGAATTTGTTCTTAACTGACTTGCATATTAAATAAAAGTTCAATTAAACATTTGAATTAACCATTTAAATTAAAAAGCATAAAGTCATCAATCAATTAATAGCAGACATTTATATTGTTCTTCGCTTTATCGTTTTCTTTTTTGAGTATGCACTGTTGTCAAAAAAACTCCATCAATGTGAGTGTAAGTGAAGATGACAGGAACACTACTCATGGAAAAGTTTCACTTGACATTATATTATCATGACCTTCTTGATATGACTTGGAGTATGCACTGCTGTCAAACAATCCTCATGAATAAACATGAAATGTGGATGGGATGTGTTGACGTGTTGATATGGATATACATGGCTTGTGACAGGTAGGCTGCATCCTAAATGGCACCCTATTCCCTTAAAGTGGAAATCAGCATTAGAAACAATAACAGAGCATCCTCCCCGCTCTTGTTTTGGTAAAAAGCTGAGGGATCGTCATGGTTTTAACCATGTTTTGAAGCTATATTGTGTTTGTTTACATTTACTTTGATTACAAAAACATTGGTGTAAAAGAAGGTAAAAATTGGTTCTTTTTTTTGTTTTTTAATCCCTTTTCCTCCCCAATTCTGTGATATCCAATTGGTAGTTACAGTCTTGTTCCATCGCTGCAACTCCCGTACGGACTTGGGAGAGGTGAAGGTCGAGAGCCGTGCGTCCTCCGAAACACAACCCCGCCAAGCCATACTGCTTCTTGACACAATGCATGCTTAACCCGGAAAATAGCCGCACCAATGTGTTGGAGAAAACACCATTCACCTGGCTACCGTGTCAGCGTGCATGCACCTGGCCCGACACAGGAGTAGCTAGAGCCGATGGGACAAGGACTTCCCGGCCGGCCAAACCCTCCCATAACCGTGCGACACTGGGCCAATTGTGCGTTGCCTCATGGGTCTCTCATGGGTCGCATTCCAGGATCTGTAGTAACACAGCTAGTGCCTAAGAATGCTGTGCCATTCAGGAGGCCATATTTGGGGTTTTGATGGGGTACAACAGTTGAACTAAGCTCACGAGACATTTATTAGTTATATTGTTCAAGAATCAAGTCCAAAAATGGATGTAGTAACTGCTGATTTCCTCTTTAATAGTGCAAAATATAACCAGATCCTATGGGCCCTGATCAAAAGTAATGCTAATACACTTGTTCAAACAGATACCACAAACACACACACACACGGTATCCCCAAAGAAATATCAATGTAATGGCCATGGTGCGTTGTCAGACTGCAAAGAGACATGGAGTTGCGTGCATCAGTCCAAGTCATGGTGCTCTTCGAATTCGCCACAATGTTATCCTCAATCCCCTGCATATGGCAAGACCTTGCATAGAATATTTTAGAGAGAAACAGCTAGGCTAGAAACCTACTGTATATGTTGAAACAGAAGGTTCACTTACAAATGTGCTCATAATGGCATGGTGTTTGATGTAGGCTACACTTCTAATGATTACTATCTTGTGAATGTAAGTCACTGACTGCATGGAGAAGGATTGCGTGTCCCTGTCGGGCTCAAGGGCTGCCCCCAAACCCCTGTCATGGACCTTGCATAGCCACGGGGCAGGGGGCAGGTGTTTGGGTAAAGCCCCATCTGAGACGAGTCATTTTACGTTCTATTTTTATAACAGGCAACAGGTCTAGCCACTAGCCTCTATATGGTAAACACGTGGTAACCTAAATTAATGGTATAGCTGAGACAAATAACCTATAACGGAGACGATGCCCCTGTTTTGGGATAACCTATGCATTCTTCATTCCTCCCATCCTTGAAGACATTACAAATAGATGGATAGTGACAGGAGATATAACGCTAGCCTACTAACCAAATAATGTCAGATCAGTGATTATTTCTTTATAGCCTGTATAGCCTATCATAATTTATCTAATAGGCCTATATTTAGATGAATAATTATTTCAAGAAAGGGAGAATCCATCCATGAATATATTCAAACAGCGCCTCAGATTAGCTGCTTTGTGCATGCAAAAGTGGTCCTTGAGTTGCCTCTCCTCCCACAGACACGTTTGCGTAAAACCCCTGTTTCATTGTTTATTCCTCCAGCAGCCGTTTGGATAATTTACTTTCACTTGCCCTCTGTAACATATGATTAACCTTCAGGTTAGGGTACTCAATCTAGTGGGCCACTATAGGTTTATAATGGGCTGCAAAATAGCGGTGTTGTAGCAGATTTGGAGAGCAGCTTGACGTGGGACACGTACACACGCATAGCCCTCAGGCTCCACCAGGATGCCAAGATACTTTGTTTTATTGGGTGTACAGACATAGCCTACTGGCCTATAGTCGTTAGAAGGATAGTTACAATGAGGGGGAAATACTACTGTTAGTAAAGCACCATGGATAAGGTTGTAAATAGTTGCCATAATGCGCAGATTTTTTGCAAGATGTTTGCCTAGGCTACGCAGCAGAACTTTGTATCGGAATACAGGTGACGCCTGTTTGAACAACTGTATTAGATCATCATTGCAGTGGCGGTCAGTAGGATGAGGGAGGACAATTTTTTTTTTTTTGCATGGCCTTATTTCTATTACAGCATATTGGATGACTGTCATTCATATTCCATTCAACGAGCTCAATGTAACATCGATAGGTTTAGGTTACTACATGATACTCAAATTTTCCCTGTACCCATCATGAGGTTGCTACAACCTAGCCTATGAATGAAAGTTTACACCATCGTAGGTCGAGAGAAAATTGAGTAATCAAGGTGACAGACATTGACCCTTTCAATATCGCCTTGCACACTCTTGCCTGCATCTATCCGATCTAGGGTGTAAGCATTAATCCAACAGTTGCAAACGAGGGTTTCTATTGGACAAATTCAGGTATGTTTAACCCCTTTTCATTCAGTTTAAGAAAATTTTTTCAACAGAACTGAGCGAATTAATACAACCCTGATCACACGCAAACACAGTTCACTTTCATAGCAGCCACATGTCATGATGAGCCTGAAAGAAGGGTACCACATGAGGGAGGAAGATGTCTTCCCTGTAACGCACAGCGTTGAGATTGCCTGAAATGACAACAAGCTCAGTCTGATGATGCTGTGACACACCGCCCCAGACCATGACTGACCCTCCACCTCCAAATTGATCCCGCTCCAGAGTACAGGCCTCGGTGTAACGCTCATTCCTTCAACGATAAACGCGAATCCGACCATCACCCCTGGTGAGACAAAACCGCGACTTGTCAGTGAAGAGCACTTTTTGCCAGTCCTGTCTGGTCCAGCGATGGTGGGTTTGTGCCCATAGTGTGATGTCTGGTGAGGACATGCCTTTACAACAGGCCTACAAGCCCTCGGTCCAGCCTCTCTCAGCCTATTGCGGACAGTCTGAGCACTGATGGAGGAATTGTGCGTTCCTGGTGTAACTCGGCAGTTGTTGTTGCCATCCTGTGCCTGTCCCGCAGGTGTGATGTTCGGATGTACCGATCCTGTGCAGGTGTTTTTACACGTGGCCTGGCACTGTGAGGACGATCAGCTGTCCGTCCTGTCTCACTGTAGCGCTGTCTTAGGTGTCTCACAGTATGGACATTGCAATATTTTGCCCTGGCCCCACCTGCAGTCCTCATGCCTCCTTGCAGCATACCTAAGGCACGTTCACACAAATGACCAGGGACCCTGGGCATCTTTCTTTTGGTGTTTTTCAGAGTCAGTAGAAAGGCCTCTTTAGTGTCCTAAGTTTTCATAACTGTGACCTTAATTGCCTACCGTCTGTAGGCTGTGAGTGTCTTAACGACCGTTCGACATGTGCACGTTCATTAATTGTTTATCGTTCATTGAACATGCATGGGAAGCAATCTTTGAAAAAGGGACATTAATTTTTTTGCTGAGTTTACAAACAACATGATCTTTGATCTCTATATAATTCCTACTCACATCTACGCTCTCCCCTCCTCTCACATTTTCCCTTTCCTTGTGGACATCAGTGCACAACATATCAGGTCTGTGACCAGGTGAAAAAAACGTTCCTAGCCAAACCTTCATATCATAACCGCGACACACAGCCTACATCATTATCATAGCTAATGTCATATTCAACATAGCTACTTGAACTAACTTGTTAGTAAACCCGCTACAATCATGCAGTACAGTATACAGTCAGCAAGCAGTTTAGCAGTTACACCGGTGGGCCCCGGTGGCAATAAATTAATCAAACCAAAAGCTTCCTTGACTTGGAAGTTCCAGTGTTGGATAGCCATAGCCAGCAAGCTAACATAGCATCCCTCTCTGTTTGAGCCGGGTGTTTGAGTAGGCTAAACTAGCTAGCTACATTCGCCAGCTAAGTAAGTGAAAGCAAAAAAAAAAAAACTAAATATAGCTCTCTCTCTCTCACTCACTCGCTTCTCCATTTTTGAGGAAATTAATTTGTACAAACAGTTAAACTATTGTATACACTGCAATTATAGCTAGCTGTAGCTTATGCTTTCAGTAATATATTCATTCTCTGATCCTTTGATTGGGTGGATCACATGTCAGTTCATGCTGCAGGAGCTCTGATAGGTTGGAAGACATCCTGCAGCAGTTGTCATGATTACTGTGTAAGTCTATGGAAGGGGGTGAGCTCCACGAGCCTCCTAGGTTTTGTATTAAGGTCAATGTACCCAGAGGAGGACAGAAACTAGCTGTCCTGCGGCTACACCATGGCACTACCCTACGGTGATGTTGAAGCTACTGTAGACCTTCATTGTAAAACAGTGTGTTTCAATGAATTATTATTGACTATAGTTTTATCTAAAAAGGATAACTTTTGAAATGTTTTACTATTTTTATTTGAATGAAATTCACTGAGGAGGATGGTCCTCCACTTCCTCCTCTGAGGAGCCTCCACTGTTAGAGTGATGGCCATTTGTTCGTTTTGCTCCTACTTTTTACCGCCCACACACACACACACACACACACACACACACACACACACACAAAACCTGCCCATCTCAACCTATGTATGTAACCAAGGTTCCTCCTTCTGAAAATAATCTGTGGCACTACCTCTTCCTACTGTGCCTAATACTTAGAATAATTATTGGTTATTGTGTGCTAAAAAAGCACGGATTTCCTTGTTACTAAAGCCAATTCTAAAGTATAATTTCACCAGGTCATCTAACTCAGGTATTTCAACAGTGGCGGGCACAGAAACAGGGAGCTAGGGAGACATGCAATTAACCAAATCCCCTATGTTAATTTTGAAATATAACTGCGACTTCATTCTCGCAATATTACCACTTTATTCTTGAAAGATTGGCACTTTATTCACCAAATTTCATTTGGACTTTATAATCAGAATATTGCCCGTTTTTTACTAAGTACTATCGTGCATTAAAAAAATCTCCAAGTACCACCGCTCCTCGTGTTTTATTTTTCACTTCCGTACTTATTAACTTGCCACAACTTCTCTTCCTGTTCTTTACAACTTGGAGTAGCCTATGTACTGCATTCAGTCAAGCCCTGTTGATGTGAATGTACATTACATTAAAGGTGACTACGCTGTTTCAAAGGTTTTCATTGACATTTTATTAACACTTCATTATGCACTGGAATGTCAATTACATTATTGATCTTGTTTATTTGACATGTTTCATCTCCTTGTTCTTTGGAGTACAAACATACGTATTCTCTGCATTCAAACAAACCCTCATTGAATGTACATGATCCAAAAGTTTGACATGACACAATTTCTCTCCTCCTTCTTCAGAGTACAACTTGGAGCCGTGTGAGGACCCGGGGATGCCACAGTTCGGCCAGAGGAACGGCTACGGCTTTGGCATCGGGGACACCCTGACGTTTTCTTGCAACATGGGCTACCGGCTAGAGGGGGTGCCAGAGGTCATCTGCCTGGGAGGGGGGAGGCGCATGTGGAGCGCACCTCTGCCAAGGTGTGTGGGTACGTGGTCACCTGTTTTCATTCCCTTACAACTATTGTTACAATGCTTGTGGTTGATAAGATTTTATTTTATATCTAATTACAGTGATTCTCAGTGATGGGCTTTCTGAAAACCTTACTGTCAAATACTTAATTCCTCCAATCTATTTCCTCAATTCCTCTCAAATTGCATTGGAGGAATGGATCCAAGATCCTTTTGAGATGAGGTAGCAAGGATTTGACATGATAGTAAGGTACCCAGACAAAGCCTTGCGCCTGCATGTTTAGTCTTAGCTAAGCGGCATCACACCTGATTCAGCTAATTGATTGATCTTCAAACAACAGCTTGATTAGCTGAATCAGATGCTTCACTGCTGAGCTGGGACATAACCTGCAGTACTCTGGCTCTCCAGGAGCATGGTTGAGGATCACTGATCTATATTGTTCACCATGGATGTTTCCTTGCTTGTTGAGCTCTGAGCACTGAGAATGAGTAGGGAGGGCCTACACTCTTAAAAAAATACAGGTTCCAGTTGAAACCAAATAAGTTTAAGAACCTTTGGTGTTGGGTACTCTGTTTAAGATATGCCACAGTAAACCTGAAGAAACACGCGGAGACAGACAGTCAGACGGACAAACAGGCAGGCACACAGATAGATACATAGAGCCCTGTGTCTGTGTCTGGCTTTCTTGATCCGTCTACATCAAACCCAATCTGCCCCTTGTCCTCTGTCCCTGTAGGGGAGTGTCTCTGTGTATCACTAACAAGCTGGGAGAGGTCAGATGGGTTGTCAACAAGGCTAATGCAAAGAGACTAGCATGACTGCATGCTGTTTAATAGAGATACTGTGGAGTGAGCTATGAATCTCACTGTCACAATGTACCAAGCAAACCCCAGTCTGCTACACCACCTATGCAGCGGGGTACCCAGACCTTGGTTCGTTGGTATTTTTCTCTAAAGAAGTTTAGCTCCACTTAATTGAGCCATGGAATCATCCCAGAAGTGCACATTCCACCCATCTGGCACTCCAAGCAGGCTCAATCAATCATTCAAAAGTATTTGATTTAAAAAATATATATATATTTGAACCCAGGTATTTCCCCAGTCTCCTCCTCCTCAGACGAGGTTACTAGCGCTCTTGTTCCCCCACCAAACCTGCCTCTTCCTGTTTCTACAGTACTTACCGCGGCGTCCTCCCTGGTATGACACCAGCTGCTTCAGGAGAATAGTGATTTACAATTCAGGCTGTCATGTGGAGATGTTCCTGGATTGTATCTCTCCGTGCATTCTGCCACACGGAGCCAAGTTAAAGGAATCCAGCAACCACTAAACATCCATCAAATCCCAGACTTGTCTGAATAAAACACTATCCCCTGGAATTTATCCCACACATGTATAATGTCCGGGCCCTAACTGCCGGGCATAAACAGATTCATAATTATAATAATGGAGAACTTTTCTGTTTTTTCCAACGGAGCCCAAAAATAAAATAATTCAGGGCTGGTAAGGTCACCAGTAATTTTTCATATTAATTGAAAAAATAATGATACGCATTTGTCAACGCTGTGTGTGCGTGTCGTTTGTTTACTTGCCTGGTTTCTGTCGTTTCATTTTTCATGGTGTTCATTGGTGCCAGATCTGTAATCTTGAGAGTGACTAGAAAAACAAGGCCGCTAATTTGTGTTTTGTGCATGATTTTTCAAAATGCCATCAGGTATACTATACGCTTCAAGGGTAGAGTACACAGTGGGCAGTGACAAAAACGAGAATCTATGCACAGAATACTTTTTGGGATGGTCTATATCCTGGAAGTTTAGCCTTTTATCATCAATACAGTGGGCAATGTAAGCTTTTTGGAAGGCTAAAGGAGTGTGGGATGTGGATTAAAAACCTACAGTGTATGAATCATGTGGCAGTCTAGCAGTAACACAAGCATCAAGTTTCCCAGCCATCCATCACAAACACCAATTTCTGTATCCACCCCAAAACAAAATGACTAAATTGTAAAGAGAAATATGTACACCATGCTCTATGCATTCATAAACGTCCAATTCCTCTTGGCAGCACCGTATATACTGTACCTTACAATCCATACTGTGTGTAAAAAAGAATAATCAAAAACCACCTTTCTAAGACATGTACATATGTAGGATCTTAATTTGATTCCTCTTTTCCGGCACATAATCCACATAATCATTTACATTTCCTGTTGCTGCAGGATTATTTTCCTGCTGTAGCAAACTGACTCAGATTAAGACCCCATATCTGTATCCAACTGGGATGCTTTTACAGAATCGACAGACATCTGTACTTTCCTTCTCTCTTCAGTTTTTAATGATATTCTTTGAGATGAATCTCTCCTGACTGTAAAAATGTGTTTCCGCTTCCAATCTGTCTATTATAGGCACATTCATCACAGCAGGTGGCATTTATGAGGGATGCCATGCCCCTTCCACAGGGTGCCATAACTGTCACGTGATCGCACATTACACACCCTTTTCGTATAAGGCGAGAGCGTAATATGTGGCTCCATTTGTTCATTGTTGTCACTAACATCTGACACCTGTTCGAATGGGTGGCAACAAAAATCGGTGCATCACTGTTATAGGCTAGGTTGGTGGATGAGTAATATGTTTACAGTTGAAGTCGGAAGTTTACATACAGTTAGATTGGGGTCATAAAAATTTGATTTTCAACCACTACACACATTTCTTGTTAGCAAACTATAGTTTTGGCAAGTCGGTTAGGACATCTACTTTGTGCATGACACAAGTAATCTTTCCAACAATTGTTTACAGACAGATTATTTCACTTATAATTCACTGTATCACAATTCCAGTGGGTCATAAGTTTACATACACTAAGTTGACTGCCTTTAAACAGCTTGGACAATTCCAGAAAATTATGTAATGGCTTTAGAAGCTTCTGATAGGCTAATTGACATAATTTTGTCAATTGAAGGTGCACTTGTGAATGTATTTCAAGGCCTACCTTCAAACTCAGTGCCTCTTTGCTTGACATCATGGGAAAATCAAAAGAAATCAGCCAAGACCTCAGAAAAAAATTTAAGACCTCCACAAGTCTGGTTCATACTTGGGAGCAATTTCCGAATGCCTGAAGGTACCACGTTCATCTGTACAAGCAATAGTACACAAGTATAAACACCATGGGACGACGCAGCCGTCATACCGCTCAGGAAGGAGATGCGTTCTGTCTCCTATGGATGAACGTACTTCGGTACGAAAAGTGCAAATCAATCCCAGAACAACAGCAAAGGACCTTGTGAAGATGCTGGAGGAAACAGGTACAAAAGTATTTATATCCACAGTAAAACAAGTCCTATTTTGACATAACCTGAAAGGCCGCTCAGACAACTTCCGGTGAAATTGGAGGACGCACAATTCCAAGAAATAATCATAAAAATGATGGATATTGTAACGGCGTTCTTCGTTCGTTGAAAGAGAGTCGGACCGAAATGCAGCGTGGTGGTTACTCATGTTTTTAATGAAAAAAGTGACGGTACATGAAATAACGAATAAATACAAAAACAACAAACGGAACGTGAAACTTATTACAGCCTATCTGGTGAACACTACACAGAGACAGGAACAATCACCCACCAACCTAATACAGCCTATCTGGTGAACACTACACAGAGACAGGAACAATCACCCACCAAAGACAAAGCGAAACTCAGGCTACCTAAATACGGTTCCCAATCAGAGGCGATGAGAATCACCTGACTGATGATTGAGAACCGCCTCAGGCAGCCAAGCCTATACAACACCCCTAATCAGCCGCGATCCCAAATACACCAAACCCCAATACGAAATACAATAACATAAACCCCTGTCACACCCTGGCCTGACCAAATATATAACGAAAACACAAAACACTAAGACCAAGGCGTGACAGAACCCCCCCCCCCCCAAGGTGCGGACTCCCGGACGCACCTCAAAACCAAAGGGAGGGTCCGGGTGGGCGTCTGTCATTGGTGGGGGCTCCGGCTCGGGACGTGGACCCCACTTCATTAATGTCCTCGTTCCTCCCCTTCGCGTCCTGGGATAATCCACCCTCGCCGCCGACCATGGCCTAATAGTCCTCACCCAGAACCCCACAGAACTGTGGAGCAACTCGTGACTGAGGGGCATCTCGGGACTGAGGGACAGCTCGGGACTGAGGGGCAGCTCGGGACTGAGGGGCAGCTCGGGACTGAGGGGCAGCTCGGGACTGAGGGGCAGCTCGGGACTGAGGGGCAGCTCGGGACTGAGGCAGCTCGGGACTGAGGGGCAGCTCGGGACTGAGGGGCAGCCCGGAACTGAGGGGCAGCCCGGAACAGAGGGGAAGCCCAGTACTGAGAGGAAGCCCAGTACTGAGAGGAAGCCTAGTACTGAGATGAAGCTCAGGTAGGTAGTAGGCTCCGGTAGATCCTGGCTGGCTGGCGGATCTGGAAGATTCAAGTTGACTAGCAGATCTGGAAGATTCTGGTTGACTGGCGGATCTAGCTGCTCTATGCAGACTGACAGCTCTGACTGCTCCATGCAGGCTGACAGCTCCTTGCAGACTGGCAGCTCTTTGCAGACTGACAGCTCTGACTGCTCCATGCAGGCTGACAGCTCCTTGCAGACTGGCAGCTCCTTGCAGACTGACAGCTCCTTGCAGACTGGCAGCTCCTTGCAGACTGGCAGCTCCTTGCAGACTGACAGCTCCTTGCAGACTGACAGCTCCCTGCAGACTGACAGTTCCCTGCAGACTGGCAGCTCCTTGCAGGCTGACAGCTCATTGCAGACTGGCAGCTCCTTGCAGACTGGCAGCTCCTTGCAGACTGGCAGCTCCTTGCAGACTGACAGCTCCTTACAGACTGACAGCTCTTTGCAGACTGACAGCTCCTTGCAGACTGACAGCTCCTTGCAGACTGACAGTTCCCTGCAGACTGGCTGCTCCTTGCAGGCTGACAGCTCCTTGCAGACTGGTAGCTCCTTGCAGACTGGCAGCTCCTTGCAGACTGGCAGCTCTGACTGCTCCATGCAGGCTGACAGCTCCTTGCAGACTGGCAGCTCCCTGCAGACTGGCAGCTCCCTGCAGACTGACAGCTCCTTGCCGACTGGCAGCTCCTTGCAGACTGACAGCTCTGGCTGCTTCATGCAGACTGACAGCTCTAACTGCTCCATGCAGGCTGACAGCACCCTGCAGACTGGCAGCTCAGGCTGCTTCAAACAGGCAGGAGGCTCCGGCAGCGCTGTAGAGAAGGAAGGCTCGGATAGCGCTGAACAGGCGGGAGACTCCGACAACGCAGGAGAGGAGGAAAATGCTGGCTGCGCTGAACAGGCGGGAGACTCCGACAGCGCAGGAGGGAAGGAAGGCTCAGGCTGTGCTGAACAGACGGGAGACTCCGACAGAGCAGGAGAGGCGAGGCGCACTGTAGGCCTGATGCGTGGTGCGGGCACTGGTGATACTGGAGCGAGGACACGCACAGGAAGCCTGGTGCGGGGAGCTGCTACCGGAGGACTGGTGTGTGGAGGTGGCACAGGATGTGCAAGGCTAGGGATGTGCACAGGAGGCCTGGTGCGTGAGGCTGGCACCAACTTCACCAGCCGACTAACACGCACCTCAGGACGAGTATGGAGCGCTAACTCAGGTGCCATCAAATCCCCGACACGATCCGTCGGACGAATATCATATCTATAGCACCAAGCTAGCAACTCCCTCATTACTCTCCACTCCACTTTCCCAATTAACTCCTTCACAGTCTCTGCTTCGCTCACCTCTAACACCGGCTCTGGTTCTGGTCTCCTCCTTGGCTCCTCACGATACACAAGGAGAGTTGGCTCAGGTTCATCTCCTGACTCAGCCACTCTCCCTCTGAGCCCCCCCCCAATACATTTTTGGGGCTGCTTTTCGGGCTTCGCTCTGCGCCGCCGTGTCTTTCTTTTCTCCAACTCCATTCGCCTATAGCCCTCTTCGCACTGCTCCAGCGAATCCCATGCGGGCTCAGGCATTCTCTCTGGGTCGGCCGCCCACCTGTCGATTTCTTCCCACGTCGTATACTCCATTCGCTTTTCCTGCGGTCGCTGCCTGTTTCCACGCTGCTCGGTCCGTATGTGGTGGGTGATTCTGTAACGGCGTTCTTCGTTCGTTGAAAGAGAGTCGGACCGAAATGCAGCGTGGTGGTTACTCATGTTTTTAATGAAAAAAGTGACGGTACATGAAATAACGAATAAATACAAAAACAACAAACGGAACGTGAAACTTATTACAGCCTATCTGGTGAACACTACACAGAGACAGGAACAATCACCCACCAAAGACAAAGCGAAACTCAGGCTACCTAAATACGGTTCCCAATCAGAGGCAATGAGAATCACCTGACTGATGATTGAGAACCGCCTCAGGCAGCCAAGCCTATACAACACCCCTAATCAGCCGTGATCCCAAATACACCAAACCCCAATACGAAATACAATAACATAAACCCCTGTCACACCCTGGCCTGACCAAATATATAACGAAAACACAAAACACTAAGACCAAGGCGTGACAGATATTAATAATTTATGTACATACAAGTGTCTTATATTGGTTAAAAGCTTAAAGTCTTGTTCATCTAACTGCATTGTCTGATTTACAATAGGCTTTACAGCGAAAGCATTCCATGCAATGTTTGAGCGTGCCATGTTTGAGGACGGCGCCCCACATCAAAATATTTTTCAACCAGCACAGGCTTCATAAAATCACACATAGAGATTAAATATTCACTTACTTTTTGAAAATTGTCGTCTGATATTACAATCCAAAGGGTCCCAGCTACACCATGCATGATCGTTTTGTTAGATAAAATCTTTCTTTATATCCCAAAAAGTCTGTTTAGTTGGCACCATCGATTTGAGTAATCCACACGTTCAACATGCAGAGAAAGGAATCCAAAAAGCTAACGCTAAACTTTGATAAAACAAGTCAAAATACATTTCTATTCAAACCTCAGGTACCCTAAAATGTAATTAAACTATAATATTTCATATGGAAAGAAGTATGTTGAATAGAAAAGCAAAATAAGCAGGTGCGTGTCCTCTTCGTCGAGCGCACAAACTGATTTCCAACTGATTCCCAGTACTAAAACTCAAAATTCTTCCTCTTTTGAGAAGAAACAAGCCTGAAACCTTTGAACAAAGACTGTTGACATCTAGTGGAAGCCATAGGAATTTCTATCTGTGAGCTGGATTTGGATATGACCCTATTGGAAGAGCATGGGTGATCAAATATTTTTTTTCCGGTTGGTTTTTCTTTGGATTTTCTCCTACCATATCAATTGTGTTTTACTCTCATACATTATTTTAACATTTCCACAAACTTCAAAGTGTTTCCTATCCAATGGTACCAAGTATATGCATATCCTGTCTTCTGGGCCTGAGTAACAGGCAGTTTAACAGGCAGTTTACTTAGGGCACACCAGTCAGACAGGAAGTGGAGAAAAATAGGCCCTAGCCTGAAGAAGATTTATTAATGTGATCATATTTCCAGGAATTTATTTTTAGAGGAATTGATGAGCCCTCTGACAGACATGAAATAAACATTTAAGAAATGGACTGCGTCCCAAATGGTTGGTTTGACGCACCCATCGGTTCCGATAATGGCATTGAGTATAAGTCTTAGAACACAGACAACAACAATAGACTACTGGTGAATGGAAGGATGCAGGTCCTCTGGAATAAAGCAATAGAGCCCTAAAGCCTGAGTCCCAAATGCACCCTATTCCCTTTATAGTGCTCTACTTTTGACCAGAGCCCTATGGGGCTCTATATAGGGAATAGGAAGCCACTTTGGTGGCATTCTCTGTGTTTATAATGAGGATATCATTTTTTTTTACTGCTAGCGTACGGCTCCAAAACAAACAAACTAGCGATAGAGCCATTTTGGGACTCATTAGAGAAACCTTTGTCTTGACAACACCACAGATAAGAGAAAGAAGGGACTTTTGTGGATAGAGAGGAAAGAATAATGCTGTTTTATTAGATTGAGATAATTTTGCATTCGCCCTAAGGGTGTTATGTACAGGTAACTTCCAAAATAAAGGAGACTACAATATAAAGTAGGGCGATGGGCCATCACAATCCGCCAGAACAGCTTCAATGCGCCTTGGCATAGATTCTACAACTGTCTGGAACTCTATTGGAGGGATGTGACACCATTATTTTTGCAGTTACCTGTACGTGATAAGCAAAGAGAGAAAGGCCTGAGGAGATATAGATTTTAATAATAGATCTACACATTTTGACAAACTGTGCCAGTTTGTCCCATCAGCATTCCACATGGGGTATAGTGTAGACACCAATATTCTCAAATCAAAATGGCCGCCGCATATTTGTCACAAACCAGATATTTCAACTGGTTATATTTGTAGTTTCTCTTTATCCTCGGTGTGCTTTGAAATCTCAGTGCTGTGACAGCATGGGTGCTATTGATTCCTACTGTGAAGCCTCTCCTATTGAAATGCAATATGAAACATTTCATCTTTACTAGCTATTGGATATTCACATTTTCGTCGTGGGTGAAGAGACACAATTTTGATAAACATTGCTCTGAGGCAGATTGGTATCTCATTATCTTAGTTCTGACTCAATAAACACAGTTTATTATGACACACACACACACACACACACACACACACACACACACACACACACACACACACACACACACACACACACACACACACACACACACACACACACATACATCTCATGATCCAATGATTGTACAGTGAGTATTATCAATTATTAATATAAAGGCATCCATCTCACACTCCTTTTCTCTTCCTAAAGAAGTCAAAGGATTGATTGCTTACTATAAAAACAGGAGGAATATATTGGAGAGAACAGCAGCAGCCTCAAATGGCCAACGGTTGGTTTCAGAATGCTCAGCTCATTGTTCTGTTGTTGTACCAAATGCCCCATATAATAACCCACACAGAGATGAACATAATCATTAGCATAGATATTAAAACAATATTTTGACTGTGAATTGGGTCTGAATTGGGTCTGAATTTGGATACATTTGCTGGGGTTCTTTTTCACCGGCAGGGGACATCCCTCCCTGCAGTTTATTTTATGACTGTGGCTCTGTTCCAAAAGCCACCATATTCCCTACATAGTTGCACTACTTTTGACCAGAGCCCTATGAGCCGTGGTGAAAAGTATTTCACTGCATAGGGAAAAGGGTGGCTTTTGAGACGCAGCCAATGATTCACTGTGCTATGGATCGTGTCTGTTCCATCAACTGGTTAATATGCGTTAGCACATCTCTGAGGGTGCTGAATACATTTCCCCTTCCATTAGATTAAGTCTAGAGGTGTTCCCTCTTTCTGTTCCTGGAATACAGAGACACCAGTAGTCACAATACTATGTTTCCTACCATGTTAAGTACAGGGCCTCCCGGGTGGCACAGTGGTCTAGTGCCAGAGACCCTGGGTTCGAGCCCAGGCTCTGGCGCAGCCGGCAGCGACCGGGAGGTCTGTGGGGCAACACACAATTGGCCTAGCGTCATCTGTGTTAGGGAGGGCTTGGCCAGTAGGGATATCCTTGTCTCATCACACAATAGCGACTCCTGTGGTAGGCTGTGTACAGTGCACGCTAACCAGGTTGCCAGGTGCACGGTGGTGTGGCTATAAAATATCATTTTATTTATTGCATTTATTTGTTAGGGACAATGTATATCAATCAACAGACCCAATTAAATTTTTGGGATCAGTGCAGCGACAGGTGCATGGTATCCAGCTGCTGGGATGAAGAGCCTGAACCGACCTAGTGGTTTGTTTCCCTGTCTAAAGCCAAAGAGCAGAGAGAGAGACAGTACCTATAATTTCATTTATTGCATTTATTTGTTAGGGACAATATATATCAATCAACATTTTTGGTAATGTGCCAGCTGGCTAGTTTTCAACTGTAGTCCCTGGGAAGGTAAATAAAAGCATTTATACTTAGAACACAATGTTTGTTGAAATCCACTAATGAAATCTGATAGTTTTGGACACTTCTGTCTCAGGGATCAGTGCAGCGACAGGTGCATGGTATCCAGCTGCTGGGATGAAGAGCCAGAACAGACCTAGTAGTTTGTTTCCCTGTCTAAAGCCAAAGAGCAGAGAGAGAGACAGTACCTTAACTGCTGAGTTGCCTGCAGTGTGGTGATGGCTTAAAGAGGATCCTCCACACTCCATCTCTTAATGGCATCGCTTTATCATCGTCTGTAGGCTCCAACAGAGCATATCCCTCCCTTCTTCCATCTTTCATTCCCTGTCTCTCTCTCTCTCTCTCTCTCTGTGTCTCTCTCTCTCTCTCTCTCTCTGTCTCTCTGTCTCTCTGTCTCTCTCTCTCTCTGTCTCTCTGTCTCTCTGTCTCTCTCTCTCTCTCTCTCTGTCTCTCTCTCTCTCTCTCATGCATCCCAGTGCCCAATTAATTTCACTTCCACCAAATGGCAAAAGATGACATAGGTACATGCACTACACTGTACATGTGTGTGCATGCGTGCGTGTGTGTGTGTGTGTGTGTGTGTGTGTGTGCGAGTGAACGGTGAAGAGCAAAAAATGAAAAATAACATGAACATGACGCACCTTATCTTTAGAGGCGATGGCGCCAGCAGTGACACTCTACTCATATCTCCCATGATCCTCCCCTTCAATTTGCTCCCTCCTGTTATTGTTTTGGACACATGGTGTGTTTGCCACAATGGGACTGTCCCCTTATCTTCTCTTGACACTCCCAGATGATAAAAGAGGAAGGGGAAGTTAATACACAGACGGTGTCCCAAATCACACCGTATTATCCCTATAGTGCACTACTTATGGGCCCTGGTGCACTAAAGAAAGAATAGGGTGGTATTTGGGAAGCAAGATGTGTGGAGTAGAGTAGAGAGTCTTCCAGGGTGGTCGCTGTGGAGAGACTCCAGGGGGTTGGTGATGTACAGGGAGATACAGGATATGACTGATAGGGTTGAGTGAACTGAATGGGCATAGAGACCCAGGGGCAGATCTATAGATGAGGCCATGAATGGTGAGGTTCAAGTTCAGCGACACATAGCCTTTTTAATTAGAACACACACATACACACATGCAGCTTTGCTGGCTTGGCCCACCATATATGAGCCTAGCCGAGCACGTAAGCGGGACATTTTTACAGGATGTTTTTAGGGGGCAGAGCATTTTAACTCAGTCCACCAACATGCTCTGGGTTTGCAGTATGCACATGCTCCTTCCAGTCCATGCTCCTCCCTCCTCCCAGTCCATGCTCCTCCCAGTCCATGCTCCTCCCTTCTCCCAGTCCATGCTCCTCCCTCCTCCCAGTCCATGCTCCTCCCTCCTCCCAGTCCATGCTCCTGCTTCCTCCCAGTCCATGCTCCTCCCTCCTTCCCAGTCCATGCTCCTCCCTCCTTCCCAGTCCATGCTCCTCACTCCTTCCCAGTCCATGCTCCTCCCTCCTTCCCAGTCCATGCTCCTCACTCCTTCCCAGTCCATGCTCCTCCCTCCTTCCCAGTCCATGCTCCTCACTCCTTCCCAGTCCATGCTCCTGCTTCCTCCCAGTCCATGCTCCTCCCTCCTTCCCAGTCCATGCTCCTCCCTCCTTCCCAGTCCATGCTCCTCCCTCCTTCCCAGTCCATGCTCCTCCCTCCTTCCCAGTCCATGCTCCTGCTTCCTCCCAGTCCATGCTCCTCCCTCCTTCCCAGTCCATGCTCCTGCTTCCTCCCAGTCCATGCTCCTCCCTTCTCCCAGTCCATGCTCCTCCCTCCTCCCAGTCCATGCTCCTCCCTCCTCCCAGTCCATGCTCCTGCTTCCTCCCAGTCCATGCTCCTCCCTCCTTCCCAGTCCATGCTCCTCCCTCCTTCCCAGTCCATGCTCCTCCCTCCTTCCCAGTCCATGCTCCTCACTCCTTCCCAGTCCATGCTCCTCCCTCCTTCCCAGTCCATGCTCCTCACTCCTTCCCAGTCCATGCTCCTGCTTCCTCCCAGTCCATGCTCCTGCTTCCTCCCAGTCCATGCTCCTCCCTCCTTCCCAGTCCATGCTCCTCCCTCCTTCCCAGTCCATGCTCCTCCCTCCTTCCCAGTCCATGCTCCTCCCTCCTTCCCAGTCCATGCTCCTGCTTCCTCCCAGTCCATGCTCCTCCCTCCTCCCAGTCCATGCCCCTCCCCTCCCAGTCTCTGCCCATTTTATCTTTGAACAATGATGCAGTAAAAGCATGGCACTCAACAGTGTAATCAGTGTAATCAGGTCAGATTGCATGAAGGCAAGGAGTTCCTTCCTTCGTTATTATTGTAAATGTCAATATGTTTTACTGTTTGATATTCCATCAAGCCCAGTCCGGGGGGAGATAGAGCTTAAGTATTTTGCTCTGATGACGTCAGCTAGGCTGTGCCTCTCTCTCTTTCTCTCTCTCACTCACTCTCTCTTAGTATTAAGCAGTTGGATTTTAATTTGGGAGTAAATGGATAACAGAGGATTTTCATTGATTAACATTAGGCAAAAAAAGTGTTGCTCCGGTTTAATGCAACATCAAGGAGTCAAACTGTGGGAATTTTGGAAAGGAGTATACCCAGTCAGATGTACAACTGCATTTATTTATTTTTCCTTTATAGAACTATGCAAGTCAGTTAAGAACATATTTTTATTTTCAATAATGGCCTCAGAACAGTGGGTTACCTGCCTTATTAAGGAGCAGAACAACAGATTTTTACCTTGTCAGCTCAGGGATTTGATCTTGCAACCTTTCAGTTATTAGTCCAACGCTCTAACCACTAGGCTACTTGCCACCCCAGTTGAATGCCTTCAACTGAAATGTGTCTTCCGCATTTTACTCAACCCCTGAATCAGAGAGGTGCGGGGGGCTGCCTTTAGGAGAGGCGAGGAAGAGTGATATATGTACTGTGTAGATCTCCGATTGTGATTTCTGTACACAGGAGTGTCGGTAAAGTAGCCTAAAGCTTTGTTGGTGTTGTCTATCCATTTACAGTGTCAAGCCAAAGTAGAAAAAGTCAAAAACAACTTGAATCCATTTTGTTCTTTTGGGATCCTCTAAAGCTATTTCTAGTCTTTGAACAAACATACTGTATCAGGTGGGAGGATTTGTGAGCAGGTTGGGGTTTTGTTTCCTGTGTGTTTGTGATAATATAAAGCCTATTCACACCAACCGACAGACACGTAGGCAAACACTCATGCATGCATACACACACAAACACCCTCTCTCCCTCTCTGAAGTGAGAACAGGTGGCTGTATGTAAATAATTGGAATTGCACTTGAGAATTCCGTTTATCTGATTATCTGTCTGAGTAATTTTTGCTTTTGACCTAAACTGCACTGCATTGCAGATTCCTTTCCACCTCTCTTTTGTTTCCTCTCGGCTCACAAGTTCATATTCCATCATAAAGCAATTTCGGGAACGTTTCGCCTGTGTCACTCGCTGCTGCATTTACAATGGATTTGTTTCCCCACCTTACTCACATTTTCTAATGTGCTTGTTTCCTTGTTTACAGGAGCACTAGTTCCCTTCATTGTCAGGGCTGAAATCCATCATAACCCATGGTGTTGCCTCAGATTTGTATTACTAAGGGACCAGGCGCTCTGTGCAAGCTACAGGGGTTGGGTTTTACACACTAGGATGTAAGTAGTCTTGTCTAAGCCAAAACGGTCCGTAAGGCAGGAGCCTATGTCCTGTTTCTGTATTGCTAAGCAGCTTGATGTTCAAGTACACCACTGTCACTTGTGCTTCCTCTCCGGGCTCTAGGTCACCAGGCTGCTCATTATGGTGCGCACCTGTCATCATCGTTACACGCACCTGCGCGTCATCACTCACCTGGACACCATCACTTCCTTGATTTACCTGCCCTATATGTGTCACTCCCTTTGGGTCCTCATTGTTTCTGTTTCCTGTCTGTGCGTTGTTCATGTGTCTTGTATTATGTTTCATTTATTTATTAAAACACTCTCTCCCTGAACTTCCCGACTCTCAGCGCACATCGTTACAACCACCTGGACAGGAAGCTAGTCTATCGCAGGGCCTTACCCCCAATCCATCTCCTTAATGCTGAGAGCCAAGCAATTAGTTTAGTGTTAAACAATTAACAGGTTGTTTCCAGAATGAACGGTTTCCATTTTGGTAGACGTGGATGCAATTATTTTGTGTATGCCCATGGCTTGTAATGTCATCTGTGTAACGGTCTTCTTCTTCCTCTGACGAGGAGTAGTAGGAAGGATCGGAGGACCAATGCGCAGTGTGGTACATGTTCATGATTCTTTTAATAGAACGCTGAAAAATACAAAATAACGTGAAATAACAAAAACCGAAACAGTTCCATGTGGAACACACAGACACAGAAAATAACCACCCACAAAACACAATAGAAAACAGGCTACCTAAATATGGCTCCCAATCAGAGACAACGACAGACACCTGCCTCTGATTGAGAACCATACTAGGCCAAACACATAGAAATATAACAACAGAACAAAACATAGAAAAACAACATAGAATGCCCACCACAACTCACGCCCTGACCAACTAAAATAAAGACATAAAAAAGGAACTAAGGTCAGAACATGACAATCTGAAATTATAGGATTTCGATCAAAGGTCCCAAAAAACATTCTGGATGATTGATGTTGATTGTTTTGTTTTGGCCAAAATGTCCATTATACCTGTAAGTCCATAGGATATAGGAAGGATGTAACTGCAGTCACACCTGATGATGACTGACCTGTGTCTTTTTGTGTGTACTGTGGCTGGTTCCTTTCTCTCATAGCAACACACTAATGCTTGAAGGGACAAGAGAAATAGCTTCAGGACACATCTTTTGTATGTCAATAAATGACGTAAAGAAATAACTCCAGTCTTTATTCCAGACCAGCTGTACGGTTGGGTTCTATCTCATTGCCTTACAAGGCACAGAGTAGCTGGCCAAAGGAAACCACCTCCGCTCAGACAGGATCTATTATTAGCTACTTCCTTGGAACCATTTCAGGCAGGTTATCACCTGAAAATGAACAAGAAGGATCCCCCACACATACACACATACACAGGCCACACACACAAGCACAAACACACCCCACTAGCACAGTAACAATAGGACAAATATGAAATGATCTTGCCTGCTTGCACCAGATCATTGATCCACTCTAATAGAAAGCTGAACACGCAGGATTACCATTCTAACCGGTTATTGGTGGTTGTGCAGTAGGCACTCGTTTTAATGGAAGTGCTCTATTGTGTGTGTGTCTGTGTGTGTGCAATGTGCGCTCTGTCACAAACATGTTCCATATAGCTACCACACTACAGTGGTAGGCTTCATTACCAACAACGATGAGACTGCCTACAGGGAGGAAGTGAGGGCCCTCGGAGTGTGGTGTCAGGAAAATAACCTCTCACTCAACGTCAACAAAACAAAGGAGATGATCATGGACTTCAGGAAACAGCAGAGGGAGCACCTCCACATCGACAGGACAGTAGTGGGGAAGGTGGAAAGTTTTAAGTTCCTTGGCGTACACATCACAGACAAACTGAAATGGTCCTCCCACACAGACATCGTGGTGAAGAAGGCACAACAGCGCCTCTTCAACCTCAGGAGGCTGAAGGAATTTGGCTTGTCACCAAAAACACTCACAAACTTTAATAGATGCACAATCGAGATGCATCCTGTCAGGCTGTATCACCGCCTGGTACGGCAACTGCTCCGCCCACAACCGTAAGGCTCTCCAGAGGGTAGTGAGGTCTGCACAACGTATCACCGGGGGCAAACTACCTGCCCTCCAGGACACCTACAGCACCCAATGTCAAAAATATAATCAAGGACAACATCCACCCGAGCCACTGCCTGTTCACCCCGCTATCATCCAGAAGGTGAGGTCAGTACAGGTGCATCAAAACTGGGATCGAGAGACTGAAAAACAGCTTCCATCTCAAGGCCATCAGACTGTTAAACAGCCATCACTAACATTGAGTGGCTGCTGCCAACATACTGACTCAAATCTCTAGCCACTTTAATCATAAAAAATGTGATGTAATAAATGTCTCACTAGTCACTTTAAACTATACCACTTTAGATAATGTTTACATACCCTACACTACTCATCTCATATGTATATACTGTACTCTATACCATCTACTGCATCTTGCCTATGCCGTTCGACCCTCGCACATCCACAGCCGTACATACATATTCTTATTCATTCCTTTACACTTGTGTGTATAAGGTCGTTGTTGGGAAATTGTTAGATTACTTGTTAGATATTACTGCACAGTCGGAACTAGAAGGACAAGCATTCCGCTACATTTGTATTAACATCTGCTAACCATGTGTATGTGACAAATAACATTTGATTAGATTTGATTTATAGTAATGATGGCTGTTAATAAGTAAACACACCTCATTCCCACCTAGATCTTCGAGTTGTATTAGTCGTATGTACGGGAAACACATGGTATATACCGTCCAATGAAATGCTTACGTCTCGACAATGCAACAACAATAAGAAATTGATAAAAGCCTACAGTGTAATGTTACCTGGCTGGCTGTGGTGCCCTGATTAAAACCTACAGTATAATGTTACCTGGCTGGCTGTGGTGCCCTGATTAAAACCTACAGTATAATGTTACCTGGCTGGCTGTGGGGCCCTGATTAATACCTACAGTATAATGTTACCTGGCTGGCTGTGGGGGGCTGATTGACACCTACAGTATAATGTTACCTGGCTGGCTGTGGGGGGCTGATTGACACCTACAGTGTAATGTTACCTGGCTGGCTGTGGTGCCCTGATTAATACCTACAGTATAATGTTACCTGGCTGGCTGTGGGGGGCTGATTGACACCTACAGTATAATGTTACCTGGCTGGCTGTGGGGGGCTGATTGACACCTACAGTATAATGTTACCTGGCTGGCTGTGGGGGGCTGATTGACACCTACAGTATAATGTTACCTGGCTGGCTGTGGGAGGCTGATTGACACCTACAGTATAATGTTACCTGGCTGGCTGTGGTGCCCTGATTAAAACCTACAGTATAATGTTACCTGGCTGGCTGTGGGGGGCTGATTGACACCTACAGTATAATGTTACCTGGCTGGCTGTGGTGCCCTGATTAAAACCTACAGTATAATGTTACCTGGCTGGCTGTGGGGCCCTGATTAAAACCTACAGTATAATGTTACCTGGCTGGCTGTGGTGCCCTGATTAAAACCTACAGTATCATGTTACCTGGCTGGCTGTGGGGGGCTGATTGACACCTACAGTGTAATGTTACCTGGCTGGCTGTGGTGCCCTGATTAAAACCTACAGTATAATGTTACCTGGCTGGCTGTGGTGCCCTGATTAAAACCTACAGTATAATGTTACCTGGCTGGCTGTGGGGGGCTGATTGACACCTACAGTGTAATGTTACCTGGCTGGCTGTGGTGCCCTGATTAAAACCTACAGTATAATGTTACCTGGCTGGCTGTGGGGGGCTGATTGACACCTACAGTATAATGTTACCTGGCTGGCTGTGGGGGGCTGATTGACACCTACAGTGTAATGTTACCTGGCTGGCTGTGGTGCCCTGATTAAAACCTACAGTATAATGTTACCTGGCTGGCTGTGGGGGGCTGATTGACACCTACAGTGTAATGTTACCTGGCTGGCTGTGGGGGCTGATTGAAACCTACAGTATAATGTTACCTGGCTGGCTGTGGGGGCTGATTGAAACCTACAGTATAATGTTACCTGGCTGGCTGTGGTGCCCTGATTAAAACCTACAGTATAATGTTACCTGGCTGGCTGTGGGGCCCTGATTAAAACCTACAGTATAATGTTACCTGGCTGGCTGTGGTGCCCTGATTAAAACCTACAGTATCATGTTACCTGGCTGGCTGTGGGGGGCTGATTGACACCTACAGTGTAATGTTACCTGGCTGGCTGTGGTGCCCTGATTAAAACCTACAGTATAATGTTACCTGGCTGGCTGTGGTGCCCTGATTAAAACCTACAGTATAATGTTACCTGGCTGGCTGTGGGGGGCTGATTGACACCTACAGTGTAATGTTACCTGGCTGGCTGTGGTGCCCTGATTAAAACCTACAGTATAATGTTACCTGGCTGGCTGTGGGGGGCTGATTGACACCTACAGTATAATGTTACCTGGCTGGCTGTGGGGGGCTGATTGACACCTACAGTGTAATGTTACCTGGCTGGCTGTGGTGCCCTGATTAAAACCTACAGTATAATGTTACCTGGCTGGCTGTGGGGGGCTGATTGACACCTACAGTGTAATGTTACCTGGCTGGCTGTGGGGGCTGATTGAAACCTACAGTATAATGTTACCTGGCTGGCTGTGGGGGCTGATTGAAACCTACAGTATAATGTTACCTGGCTGGCTGTGGGGGGCTGATTGACACCTACAGTATAATGTTACCTGGCTGGCTGTGGTGCCCTGATTAAAACCTACAGTATAATGTTACCTGGCTGGCTGTGGGGGCTGATTGACACCTACAGTGTAATGTTACCTGGCTGGCTGTGGTGCCCTGATTAAAACCTACAGTATAATGTTACCTGGCTGGCTGTGGGGCCCTGATTAAAACCTACAGTATAATGTTACCTGGCTGGCTGTGGTGCCCTGATTAAAACCTACAGTATCATGTTACCTGGCTGGCTGTGGGGGGCTGATTGACACCTACAGTGTAATGTTACCTGGCTGGCTGTGGTGCCCTGATTAAAACCTACAGTATAATGTTACCTGGCTGGCTGTGGTGCCCTGATTAAAACCTACAGTATAATGTTACCTGGCTGGCTGTGGGGGGCTGATTGACACCTACAGTGTAATGTTACCTGGCTGGCTGTGGTGCCCTGATTAAAACCTACAGTATAATGTTACCTGGCTGGCTGTGGGGGGCTGATTGACACCTACAGTGTAATGTTACCTGGCTGGCTGTGGGGGGCTGATTGAAACCTACAGTGTAATGTTACCTGGCTGGCTGTGGTGCCCTGATTAAAACCTACAGTATAATGTTACCTGGCTGGCTGTGGGGGGCTGATTGACACCTACAGTGTAATGTTACCTGGCTGGCTGTGGGGGCTGATTGAAACCTACAGTATAATGTTACCTGGCTGGCTGTGGGGGCTGATTGAAACCTACAGTATAATGTTACCTGGCTGGCTGTGGGGGCTGATTTAAACCTACAGTATAATGTTACCTGGCTGGCTGTGGGGGCTGATTGAAACCTACAGTATAATGTTACCTGGCTGGCTGTGGGGGCTGATTGAAACCTACAGTATACTGTTACCTGGCTGGCTGTGGGGGCTGATTGAAACCTACAGTATAATGTTACCTGGTTGGCTGTATTTGTATTTATTGTCGATCCCCATTAGCCGCTGCCAAATATGCTGCTTCTCTTCCTGGGAGGCCCTGATAAAAGCTGCTCCTTCTTCTCTGATGCACTGATTTCTACCACCCTTCGCGACTCCTCAAATAGCAATGGGGCTTTGCAGCTATCGCATAACACTGCACACACAGATGCGCAGATGTGCACACTCACTCACTCACAAGCGAATGTCAACACACACATAAGCATGCTATAACCCTAATCCAGCACCCCTCCTACTCATGTACTGTCAGATCCCTGCTTCTTAAAGCCACCTCGTCCCTGACCCCTCTTTTGTCTGAGCAGTAATGCAAGGATGGGTTTTTAAGATAATCTAACCCCTGGCCCTCTTCCTCTTCTCGTCCTCTTCCCCCTGCCTCCCCTGTCTCTGAGTCCTCCGCCTCACGGCACAGGGCTGTTAAAAAAGAGGGCTGTCTTCAAGTTGCCTATCACACTGTATCACACCGCGTGGATCAGACCCGACCAGGGACCTGGCTCAGGGGAGAGGAGACTGTCGGCAGCAGACGGAAATGACTTCAGACACCAAGTGCAGGGAGAGTCAGAGTCACATCCAAGATGCTGCTCCCTCCTCAGTGCCGTCTGAGCAGCATCCTTCCCCTGGCTGAGACTGTAGATGTGCAGCTCTGACAATATCACAAGGCACTTCCTGAGTCCTGAGTGTCTGGGGTTCACTGCCAACAATGTGTGTGACTAGTACTTTTAGGACACACTCAAAGTCATGCCATGGTCCTGCTCTTAAGAGCAGTCAGTCAGTTTTAATGTGATGTATTTAATTTACACTGAGAGATTTGGACTGAAGTTGAACCTCGGGGGGTCAAAAGCTCCTTACTCAAAAAAGTTTTTTTCTCTCCCCTGATGTGCCCCCCACCACCCTGACACACACACACACACACACACACACACACACACACACACACACACACACACACACACACACACACACACACACACACACACACACACACACACACACACACAGTGGGGTAAGAGTGATGAAGAAGGGTAATTTAAGGGGAGGGAGTTCTTGTCTCGAACACAAAAATTCACATGGTTCCTGACACGGGTTTCTTGGAGATATGGCGAGAGAGATAGAGTGTAAAGGTAATTGTTTTAATGGATGCGATAACTGTTGTGATTTATTCAAAATATGATACTAGTAATATCGTCATAACATCTATGGGCTGTGAGTGAAACGGCGCATGAGGCATTAAATAAATCACCCTGGCTGCTGCTTTATGCACCACCCGACAAAGCTCCCCTCTGCAAAATGCATGATGGGTAGCAATACATCTGCTTTTACGGGGTTTTGTTCCATTAACTCTGAATTTGATGGTTATTGTTCAGTGTCAGGGTCCAGGGCCCCGATCCCAGGCCTTGTAGTTGAGCTCTGAGCAGCGACATGAATAATAATAATAACCCAGGAAGTCTATTCTGTCAGTTCCAATCCCAGATTTGCTTCTGAGCCCTCTAGATAGTTTACATCCTTGGTATCCAGGCACAAAATGCGAGGCAGGAATCAGAACAAGAAAGCGACGATTCATGTTTTATGTGATTTACATCCAGGATATGTCCATAGTGGTGAACTAGTACTGTATGTAAATACATGTGATCAAACGTGCTGTTATATATGAACTGAACATTATGTGTGTGTAAAATGTCATGTAAAATGAAAAAGTTTGACATTTATATTCCCCTGACGATAGACCGTCGTTGTCACATGCACTTTCCAATGGTGTTGTTTTGTTCTCTCTACTTCTGTCCTCCATCCTGTAGCCGAGTGCGGCTCATCTGTCATAAACAATGAGGGGATTATGTTGTCGCCGAACTACCCAATGAACTACGAGAACAACCATGAGTGCATCTACAGCATCCAGGTGCAGGCTGGGAAGGGAATCAACATCTCTGCCAGGACCTTCCATCTGGCACAGGGGGACATTCTCAAGGTACTGACTGGTCTCTCTTTCTCTCTCTCTCTCTGTCTCTGTCTCTCTGTGTGTGTGTGTGTGTGTGTGTGTGTGTGTGTGTGTGTGTGTGTGTGTGTGTGTGTGTGTGTGTGTGTGTGTGTGTATAGTACTCCTGTGATGGTCAATGACACTTAAGCATGTGGATTCTGTCCATGGTAATAAGCCTTGTCTGCACCAACCTAATCTCAGGAGTTGTGCTGGTATGGATTCTTAATCTCACCAATGGCATTATGCTGGATACAGTAGCCTGGAATCCAACTGAATTTTAACAACATGTTGCCTCAAGAGCAGCTCTCATTGAGTTCAGAATGGTCATCTTTAACAAGGATCTACCCTCTCCTGTCATAAACCATTAGCACCTGTAATCAGGTACATTCTCTATTAGACAGTGATAATAATCAGACTGAAAAGGCAATACACACTTGAGATTACAATGACATATACACGTTCATGAAAACAAAGTCATACTTTGCAATGAACAGAACTGAACTAAAGGGTACTCTTCTCTCTGCAGATCTATGATGGTAAAGACAGCATGGCCCATGTCCTAGGGGCATTCACAGGCTCATCCATGCTGGGTCTAACCCTCATTAGTACCTCAAACCAGCTGTGGCTGGAGTTCTACTCTGACCCGGAGTCCACCGGAGAGGGCTTCAAGCTGGTTTACTCTAGTAAGTTACCAACCAGTCAGTGTGCAGTGGTTCTGATAACATGTGTTATAATGTATAAAAATAAGGAAAGAAAGTTGCACACTTTAATGGGTAAACCTAACCAACGTTTATACCCTGAAGAAGGCACTGCGTTGCCTAAACATTGGTTAGTTTTACCCATTCAATTATTATGAACAATATAATAATAATAATAATATACATTTCTATTAGAGGTCGACAGATTATGATTTTTCAATCCCGATAACGATACTGATTATTGGAGGACCAAAAAAAGACGATACCAATTCATCAGTAAATTTTTATATACATCTTTGTAATAATGACAATTACAACAATACTGAATGAACACTTTTATTTTAACTTAATATAATACAGAAATAAAATTAATTTAGCCTCAAATAAATAATGAAACATGTTCAACTTGGTTTAAATAATGCAAAAACACAGTATTGGAGGAGAAAGTAAAAGTGCAATATGTGCCATGTAAAAAAGCTAACGTTTAAATTCTTTGCTCAGAACATGAGAACATATGAAAGCTGGTGGTTTCTTGTAACATGAGTCTTCAATATTCCCAGTTAAGAAGTTTTAGGTTGTAGTAATTATAGGAATTATAGGACTATTTCTCTCTGAACCATTTGTATTTCATATACCTTTGACTATTGGATGTTCTTATAGGCACTATAGTATTGCCAACCTAATCTCAGGAGTTGTGCTGTTTGAATGAATGCTTACGAGCCTGCTGCTGCCTACCACCGCTCAGTCGGACTGCTATATCAAATATAAAATCATAGATTTAAATATAACATAATAAACACACAGAAATACGAGCCTTAGGTCATTAATATGGTCAAATCCGGAAACTATAATTTCGAAAACAAAACGTTTATTCTTTCAGTGAAATACGGAACCATTACGTATTTTATCGAATGGGTGGCAACCCTAAGTCTAAATATTGCTGATACATTGCACAACCTTCAATGTTATGTCATAATTACGTAAAATTCTGGCTAATTAATTGCGGTCTTTGTTAGGAAGAAATGGTTTTCACATTGAGCCAGGCAGCCCAAACTGTTGCATGTACCCTGACTCTGCTTGCACTGAATGCAAGAGAAGTGACACATTTCCCTAGTTAATATTGCCTGCTAACATTAATTTATTTTAACTAAATATGCAGGTTTAAAAATATATACTTGTGTATTGATCTGAATAAAGGCGTTGATGTTTATGGTTAAGCACATTGGTGCAACGATTGTGCTTTTTCGTGAATGCACTTTTGTTAAATCATCACAGAAATAGAGTGTCAGGTGTTCACTCTAGATATATAATCAGTTATTTTCCCACTACAGTCAGTCTTTCCATCTGACTTGTAAAAGAAGTAGGACTTAAAGGGGCTTCATAACTTTTGGAGAAAAAAATTTAACAGCAGATTGCCGCTTTAAAGGGCATTAGAATTTTGTTGACAGCCAGGAGTGGATTTCAAGGGAACATTCCACAGCTTGGTCCACGGTAATATCAATTACCTGAAAAATAACCTCTACACTTGTCTTTGTTGACCTTGTCCTTGCCCCTCACACAAAACCAGACTATGTACCACCGCAGACACATAAAAACCACACGCAATCATCTTTAATATCATTTGTTGCGCTAGCTGGTAGCTAGCCTGTGTAACATTGGACAGGGTGTTAGTTCTGAGAGAGAAAAAACCCTATTAACACACTGGTGGGCAATCTACTAAATCCGTGTCTAGTGGGAGATTTCATTCCACCTGCAAGATTAGCTGTTTGATTGCATAATAAAGGTCAGTGGAAGCCCAGGGCTAAGTCCCAAATGACACCCTATTTCCTGCATAGTACACTACTTTTGACCTGAGCTCTATTGGTTATCCAATGGTAGTGCACTATAGGGAATAGGTTATAATTTGGGACAGTCAAGTAGCAGGCGGCGAGGCCATCACAGTTCAGCCACCACAATGGTTGGAGTGTGATTAAAAAATAAAAAGAACTCAGTCTAAGTATTTTCCGGACCCAGACTTTTGTTTCCGGTTGAATGCTATGAGACAATGACCTGTAATTAACGTGCAATCAGTGTGCTAGGTGAAAATTGCCACCGTTAGTCAGTCCCAGTATCCTCGTACCTCCACCACACACTATGTTAAGTTCAGTCAACCTTGTTTTTCTCTCAGTATAGTGCAGTACATTGCTGTCATGGTAACCTAAGTAGTCTATGAGTACTGTGCTAGACATGAACGTTTATTCCCAAGTTCAGGGTGTACAGTTAATTGGAGGAGGGGCGGGTGGAGCAAATGGAACAGGGATTTGTATTTTGAAAGGTAGCTGTCAATGTTCTGAGGAGAGGACTGAGGTATACGTCTCATTTTAGCTTGGTTGCATTCTCATATGAGAGAGCAGAGTTCAAACCAGCAAATATGAAATTGTCAGCTACGCTAAGATGTGTGGTGGCATTTTGAAAGACTCTTGTCTTTCAAAAGGGTAATATAATTATTTATTTCCTATTCCTCTCAGTTCGCTGTGTAATTATGATGCTGTGTGATGATGAGTGCAAAGGAAAACAATTATGAGAAGATAATAACAGGAAGTGTCTCTCACAGAGAGCCGGCCCACGCTCCTCATGTATCGACCAAAAGTTCCAGACACATCTCCAAATTAACCAAGTGCTTAATCCTAATTGTTCTGCCTGCTTAGTACAGGCCCCATCCCTGCCTGCGGGCCCAGTGGGATCCTCCAGTCACATTTTCAGCCGTATTGACTGATTATAACGACCGCTCTAACTTTCTCTCTGAGCCTCTAAAAACATACATGCAACTCAAGCAGCACAGAAATAACAGGAAACGGCAGATCGGGATGGTCATTGCACTAATGACCCAAAAAAGAAGAGAGGATGCCAAAAACGTGTGTGTGGTCAAATCATATGCCTTCATGCTTGTGTGCTTGTGTCCAGCCTAGCGAAGGTAAAGTTTGTGTTAACATCACAGACCTGGTTTCAAAACGTTTTTCAAAGCTGAGCTTGATTGACCTCGCCAGAGGTAATGGATTGAACCATTTGAGTAGCCCCAAAAAGTGTAAGCCCCGGCCATGTGGAACTTTAGGCAGGCTCAACCGAATGCTCCAATCCTATTTGAACCCAGGTGTGTGCCAAAGGGGGTGGTGTTGCAATCTACTGCAAAGATAGCCTGCAGAGTTCTGTATTACTATCCGAGTCTACCCAAACAATTTGAGCTTCTACTTCTAAAAATGCACTTTTCCAGAAACAAGTCTCTCACTGTTGCTGGAATGACATTGACCTCATCCCGTCAGTAGATGATGCCTGGTTATTCTTTAAAAGTGCCTTCCTCACCATCTTAATTAAGCATTATTGACTGTATGTTTTGTTTATTCCAAGTGTAACTCTGTGTTGTTATATGTGTCGAATTGCTATGCTTTATCTTGGCCAGGTCGCAGTTGCAAATGAGAACTTGTTCTCAACTAGCCTACCTATTTAAATAAAGGTGAAATAAAATCAAATAAATAAATTGGGACCTTGTCCTACACTGCCAAAAGGAAGATGAGCCTCTGAGCCTGTTTCCTCTTCACGTGTCTTCTTTCTAAATAAAATAAAATCAAATCTGTTTATATAGCCCTTCTTACATCAGCTGATATCTCAAAGTGCTGTACAGAAACCCAGCCTAAAACCCCAAACAGCAATGCAGGTGTAGAAGCACGGTGGCTAGGAAAAACTCCCTAGAAAGGCCAAAACCTAGGAAGAAACCTAGAGAGGAACCAGGCTATGAGGGGTGGCCAGTCCTCTTCTGGCTGTGCCGGGAGAGATTATAACAGAACATGGCCAAGATGTTCAAATGTTCATAAATGACCCGCATGGTCAAATAATAATAATCACAGTAGTTGTCGAGGGTGCAGCAAGTCAGCACCGCAGGAGTAAATGTCAGTTGGCTTTTCATAGCCAATCATTAAGAGTATCACTACCGCTCCTGCTGTCTCTAGAGAGTTGAAAACAGCAGGTCTGAGACAGGTAGCATGTCCAGTGAACAGGTCAGAGTTCCATAGCCGCAGGCAGAACAGTTGAAACTGGAGCAGCAGCACGGCCAGGTGGACTGGGAACAGCAAGGAGTCATGCCAGGTAGTCCTGAGGCATGGTCCTAGGGCTCAGATCCTCCGAGAGAGAGAAAGAAAGAGAGAAAGAGAGAATTAGAGAGAGCATACTTAAATTCACACAGGACACCGGATAAGACAGGAGAAGTACCTCAGATATAACAAACTGACCCTAGCCCCCCGCCACATAAACTACTGCAGCATAAATACTGGAGGCTGAGAAAGAAAGGGGTCAGGAGACACTGTGGCCCCATCCGATGATAACAGGGCCAAACAGGAAGAATATAACCCCACCCACTTTGCCAAAGCACAACCCCCACACCACTCGAGGGATATCTTCAACCACCAATTTACCATCCTGAGACAAGGCAGAGTATAGCCCACAAAGATCTCCGCCACGGCACAACCTAAGGGGGGGCGCCAACCCAGACAGGAAGATCACGTCAGTGACTCAACCCAATTATGTAACGCACCCCTCCTAGGGACGGCATGAAAGAGCACCAGTAGGCCAGTAACTCAGCCCCTGTAATAGGGTTAGAGGCAGAGAATCCCAGTGGAGAGAGGGGAACCGGCCAGGCAGAGACAGCAAGGGCGGTTCGTTGCTCCAGAGCCTTTCCGTTCACCTTCACACTCCTGGTCCAGACTACACTCAATCATATTACCCACTGAAGAGATGAGTCTTCAGTAGAGACATAAAGGTTGAGCCCGAGTCTGCGTCTCTCACATGGGTATGCAGACCATTCCATAAAAATGGAGCTCAACTGCCTCCAGCTGTTTGCTTAGAAATTCTAGGGACAATTTGGATGCCTGCGTCTTGTGACCGTAGCGTACGTGTAGGTATGTACGGCAGGACCAAATCGGAAAGATAGGTAGGGGCAAGCCCATGTAATGCTTTGTAGGTTAGCAGTAAAACCTTGAAATCAGTCCTTGCCTTAACATGAAGCCAGTGTAGGGAGGCTAGCACTGGAGTAATATGATCACATTTTTTGTTCTAGTCACGATTCTAGCAGCCGTATTTAGCACTAACTGAAGTTTATTTAGTGCTTTATCCGGGTAGCCGGAAAGTAGAGCATTGCAGTAGTCTAACCTAGAAGTAACAAAAGCATGGATTCATTTTTATGCATCATTTTTGGACAGAAAGTTTCTGATGTTTTTGCAATGTTACGTAGATGGAAAAAAGCTGTCCTAGAAACAGTCTTGATTATGTTCATCAAAAGAGAGATCAGGATCCGGAGTAACGCCAAGGTCCTTCACAGTTTTATTTGAGAAGACTGTACAACCATCAAGATGAATTGTCAGATTCAACAGAAGATCCCTTTGTTTCTTGGGACCTAAGAACAAGCATCTCTAAAAGTAGAAAGTTTGCAGCCATCCACTTCCTTATGTCTGAAACACAGGCTTCTAGCTAGGGTAATTTTGGGGCTTCACCATGTTTCATTGAAATGTACAGCTGTGTGTCAACCACATAGCAGTGAAAGTTAACATTATGTTTTCGAATGACATCCCCAAGAGGTAAAATATATAGTGAAAACAATAGTGGTCCTAAAATGGAGCCTTGAGGAACACCGGAATTTACAGTTGATTTGTCAGAGGACAAACCATTCACAGAGACAAACTGATATCTTTCCAACAGATATGATCCAAACCAGGCCAGAACTTGTCTGTGTAGACTATTTTGGGTTTCCAATCTCTCCAAAAGGGAGTCTTTCCTGGCCACTGTGCTTCTACTTGTACGTTGGAGTCTACACTCTTGGAAAAAAGGGTTTGAAAAGGGTTCTTTGTAGAGGGATAGGATTCTACAAAGATCCATTTTAATTACAAATAATTTGTAGACTGCAAATTGACTGCAAGAAGCCCAAACAGGTATAATGTTTGGGGGACAAACCAAAGAACCCTACTGGGTTCTATTTATAACATTTTTTTCTGAGTGTAAGTCGGGTTACTACAGAGCCCTTTTTGACAACTGCCCATGAGAAAGGGGCTTTATAAATACATTTGAATGACTGCCCCCCCCCCTTTCTTCCAGGCTTTGAGCTTTCCCACTGCGAGGACCCTGGGGTGCCCCAGTTTGGCTTCAAGGTCAACGACCAGGGACACTTCTCTGGAAGCACCATCACCTATAGGTGCAACCCTGGCTACACCCTGCACGGCAGCGGAATTCTCAAGTGTATGACCGGAGAAAGACGTGCTTGGGACAACGTCCTGCCCTCTTGCATCGGTAAGGGAACTAAGTAAAAAGGACTGTGCACGTGTGCATATACAAGCACACACAGACGTACTGTATGCACACATGCACACACTACCAACCCACACTGGTAAACTCCTATGGTCAGGAACAACTGACATCTCTTAGCATAGCGGATTAGTAGACGGCTCCCTTCATCTATTTTCAACTAATATTAGCCCACAGTGCTTCTCCCAGTTAACCTAGCAGCAGTACAGTACTCCAGCACAACCCAAGCCCCTCCTCTTCTCTCTTTATGTCAAGTTAACCACAGAAGAAAAAGTAACCACTGGTCCCTCCCATTTGTCACAATGATCTAAGCTGCAGCCAATGTGCCTCACCAGCTGCATAATGTATTAACCAGGCTAGGGGAGTGCAGACCAGACCAGGCAGAGCTCCTGCAGGTCATTGATATGCTGCAGGAGAACAACCTGCACTGCAGGCTGCAGCTATGTAATATCCATTAATCAAGAGGGTTTAATTCAGCTTTAGGTCCTCTTAATTGAACTTTGTCTAAAAATGTGCAGTGCTTTGCATTTCTTAAAGTGAATACAAATGTATTTGTTTTTTCCTTTTCTTTTGAATGAGTAATGTCTTGGAGAGATTGGTGTATGTGAGAGCTGGATTAAACTAGCCAATACAGATTGGAGATATCTTCAATCTCCGAGGTAGATTGTACAGATGACATTGAAGTTCTTGGTTGAAAGTGGGAATTTTTCCTCATTGGAGAAGGCACATGATGATAGCTATCGTTAGTTCCTTGATTATACTGATTGATCCTAATTAGATTCAAAGAAGGGTGCCCTTAGTGACTTCAAATCAGATTGGATCTCACTATGATTCAGTTTGAACTAGATCTGATTAACCCCATCCTGTCAGTCTCTTTTATGAGGAAGAGATACAATGTACACTAGGACCAGCCTTTACAACAACAACAAAATGTACAATTTGGAGTTTCACATGTGAAAACATGAATGGCCCCACATGAAATAGCTGTTTTCACATGTGAAACCATATTTTCACTTGTATTACATTTATTAGTTCACATGTTAACATCACCTTTTCACATGTGAGGAGAAAAAACATGTTTTTTGCAGTTGTGAATTGCAGTTGCAGAATATCGGGTATGCAGTTTCACATGTGAAATTCACATTTTAAAATAAAACATTTACATGTGAAAATCAAACACATGTGAAAAACTAATTTGTAAGAAAACTCCACATGTGAAAATGTCACTTTTGGCCTCCCGAGTGGCACAGTGGTCTAAGGCACTGCATCACAGTGCTAGAGGTGTCACTACAGACCCGGGTTCGATTCCAGGCTGTGTCGCAGGGAGACCCATGTGGCGGCGCATAATTGGCACAGCATCGTCCGGATTAGGGAAGGGTTTGGGCGGCCAGGATGTCCTTGTCCCATCGCGATCTAGCGACTCCTAGTGGCAGGCCAGTCGCATGCACACTGACTTAGGTCGCCAGTTTGTATTTGTATTTATTATGGATCCCCATTACTCTTCCGTGGTATGGCAAAATTAAGGCAGTTATACAATTTTAAAAACATTACAATACATTTATTACAAAATTCACAACACACTAAGTATGTGCCCTCAGACCAATACTCCACTACCACATATCTACAACACAAAATCCATGTGTACATGTGTGTATAGTGTGTATGTTATCATGTGTGTGTATGCATGTGTCTGTGCCTATATTTGTGTTGCTTCACAGTCCCAGCTGTTTTTTATCATCTACTTCTTGCATCAGTTACGTGATGTGGAATAGAGTTCCATGTAGTCATGGCTCTATGCAGTACTGTGCACCTCCCATAGTCTGTTCTGGACTTGGGGACTGTGAAGAGACCAGTTGTACAGTGTTTCCTCTGACACATTGGTGCGGCTGGCTACCGGGTTAAGCGAACAGTGTGCTTGGCAGGGTCATGTTTCGGGGGACGCATGGCTCTCAACCTTCGCCTCTCCCGGGAGTTGCAGCGATGGGACAAGACTGTAACTACCAATTGGATATCACGAAATTGGGGTGAAAATGGGGGGACAAAAATGTAACTTTCATATGTGGAATTGCAAGTTCCCAAGTGAAAAACTAATTTACAGTTTCACCCGTAAGAAATCTACACGTGAAAGTTAGACTTGGTCTCTGGATTTAATACTAATGATGCTTTATTGCACATATGACCATAGCAATTACATTTTTTAAACACAATACTAGCCCTCCCAAAGAACTTCCCATATGGATACATATTATAGGCAAGCATATCAGCACAAAGTAGTTTTATATACAGTATATAGCTTCCTGGATGTAATATAAAGACTGTAAGTAGTTCAATATTATGCGGATTATTCCAGCCAACATCAATAATAAATACGTAATCATCTGACAGATATACAGTGGTGTAAAGTAACTAAGTAAAAATACTTTTTGGGGGTATCTGTACTTAACTATTTATATTTTTGACAACTTTGACTTTTTATTCCACTACATTCCGAAAGAAAATCTGTACTTTCCCTGACATCCAAAAGTACTCGTTACATTTTGAATGCTCAGGTAGTATGGTCCAATTCACATACCTATCAATATCAATGAATTATCACACCTAATGCCTCTGATATGGCGGACTTACCAAACACAAATACTGTGTTTGTAAATTATGTCTCAATGTTGGAGTGAGCCCCTGGCTGATTGTAAATAAAAATTTGAGCATCTACTTTTACTCATGTATGACAATTGAGTATATTTCCCCACCACTGTATTTAATTGCATTTCAAATCAGATACTGTTCGGCGTTTACTCAAGTAGTAAGTGACTTTCACTTTAACTTGAGACAATTTCTATTAAGGTATCTTTACTTTACTTTATCAAGTATGACAATTGAGTACCTTTTCCACTACTGCAGATTTGAAAATACTCTTATCTTCATATCTCCTTCAATTTAAAAAGTGGAGTCAGTCATTTTGAATGACCTTTGCAGGAAGTGTGCTTTAGAAATTGGATTACCTACCTTGAAGCTACCTAACTTTTCATATTTCCACCTTTTATTATAACAGATGAAATATTTAGCTATGTTTGCTTCTGGTCCGCAGGTGTAGGAGGAGGTGTGAAGAGAGAGGATGCATCCCAATGGCACTCAACTCCCTATGTAGAGCACTACTTTTGACCAGGGCCCATGTCAAAAGCAGTGCACGATATAGGGATAGGGTGTCATTTGGGATGCAGCTTTGGCAGACAGAGTAGAGCATGTGGTTTCTCAGCCAAGATAAGTAATATCCTCTGAGAGGGAACGTAATGCTTTTGAGAGCAAATGATAAATCAGCACTTTGCTCTGCACTTCCTCAAGTCTAAGTGATAGTGAAGTGTTTTTTATATAGCGAGAGATCAAACTTCGAAAAACTGTAGGGTTCTATCAAACTTTATCTGAAGTGCATTTACAATTGCAGCACACATTACAGTAATACAGTACAATTAAAGAAGTAAAAGCATACAAGAGGCAAGGGTTCTATTTGATCAAAAGTCCTGGGCCCATGTCCACAAAGCATCCACAAAACATCTCACCAAGTCTGGAACCCTCAGGACCCTGAACAGCTTCTACCTCCAAGCCATAAGACTGCTAAATAGTTAGGCCAGGTAGCTATTTGGTAACTATTTAACTATCTGCATTGACTCTTTTTGTCTCATCACAGACACTGCTGCTACTGTTGATTATCTGTCACTTATCTCCTGGTTATATGTACATATCTACCTCGATTACCTTGTAACCCTGCACATCGATACTAGTACTAGTACCCTTTTCTTTCTGCATTGTTGGGAAAGTGAGCCTTTCATTGTTAGTCTATACTTGTTGTTTACGAATCATATGACGAATAACATTTCATTTGATTGAATGTTTGCCTTGTGAGGAATGAGCTCCACAGGACGTTGGTTTAGAGCATTGGTTTAGAGCATACAAGCATTTCACTACACCCGCAATAATATCTGCTAAACATGTGAATGAAACCAATAAGATGTTATTTGATTTAGAGGGAGGCTCCCTCCCTCCCTCCCTCCCTCCCTCCCTCCCTCCCTCCCTCCCTCCCTCCCTCCCTCCCTCCCTCCCTCCCTCCCTCCCTCCCTCCCTCCCTCCCTTATCTAAACATTTTTAGTATTAATGTTGAGTATTAATGAACTAGCGATCTGCATTTTGTGATTTAGGCTTCATTGAACTAAGGGTGCGAGATTGAGAGGGAAAGAGAGATTGAGAGAGAGAGAACTAAGGGTGAGAGATTGAGAGAGAGGACTAAGGGTGAGAGATTGTGAGGGAAAAGGAGATTGAGAGAGAGGAATAAGGGTGAGAGATTGAGAGGGAAAGAGAGATTGAGAGAGAGTGGACTAAGGGTGAGAGATGGAGAGAGAGAGAGGGAGAGAGAGATTGAGAGAGAGAGGACTAAGGGTGAGAGATTGAGAGGGAAAGAGAGATTGAGAGAGAGGACTAAGGGTGAGAGATTGAGAGGGAAAGAGAGAGAGAGGACTAAGGTTGAGAGATTGAGAGGGAATGAGATATTGAGAGAGAGGGGACTAAGGTTGAGAGATTGAGAGGGATTGAGAGAGATGGGCATTTAAAGTTGGTTAATCAAGTGATAGTGGAGGTAGACTGATAATGGGCGGGTAATGTAAGCCTCAGCTGCCCTGGAAGCAGTCAGCAGGAAGCATTCAGCAAGAAAAGCATCAGCAAGAGAAGCAGTTAGCAGGCCTCATGTTCAGCGTTGGGCTCGTTTCCTGTGTGATTGATGTCCCGGAGCAGAACAAAACATGCCAGGCTGCAGGCGCACTGCAGCACACCGGGTTTTGGTGGCACCGAGACTGACACTGCTACACTACCACCACGGCACTGTCGTCCTGTCAGGGAAGGTTTTGGGCTGGCTGCTTATTGCTCTGACAGTATTGTATCCCAGATGGCACCCTATTTCCTATGTAGTGCACTATAGGGTGCCATTTGGGACGTAGCCCAGGAATCTGCAAACACTCTTGGGCGCGTTATTGTTTTATTGAGATGATTCGCATGGCTTGGCTTCACATTCTCAAGAGGAGCATGTTACATTTGTTTGCAGCCACCCACAAATTATTTCCTCTCAGCTGTGTACGTGTGTGTGTACCTTTGTGTTGTGTACGTGTGTGTGGGAGTAAGTGTGTGTATGGGTGTGCACTATAGGCCCTTGTCAAAAGTAGTGTACTATATAGGGAATAGGGTGCCATTTGGGACGTAGTCCAAGACTCCAAATACTCTCTGGCGTTATTGATAGTGGTGGAAAAAGTACCCTATTGTCATACCTGAGTAAAAGATACCTTACTCAAGTAAAAGTGAAAGTCACTCAGAAAAATACTACTTCAGTAAAAGTCTGAAAGTATTTGGTTTTAAATATACTTAAGTATAAAAAGTAAAAGTGTAAATCATTTCAAATTCCTTATATTAAGCAAACCAGACTCCACCATTTTCTTGTTTTTAAGTTATGGGTAGCCAGGTGCACACTCTAAAACGCTTACATCATTTAAAGGGAAGTATGTGTGTTTAGTGAGTCTGCCAGATCACAGGCAGTAGGTGACCAGGGATGTTCTCTTGATAAGTGAGTGAATTACTCTGACACTTTTTGGTGTCAGAGAAAATGTATAGAGTAAAAAGTACATTATTTTCTGTAGGAATTTAGTGAAGTAAAAGTTGTCAAAAATATAAATAATAAAGCTGAAGTACAGATACCCCCAAAAAACCACTTCTGTCTGTATTTTTGCACATTACACCATTGGTTATTGATTCATTGAGATGATTCACATGGCTCGGCTTCACATTTTCAACAGGAGCGGTAGACTTGTTACATTTCCTTGCCAGCAACCCACTAATTATTTCCCCCTAGCTGTGTGCGTACATGTGTGTACACGTGTGGGCATGTTTTTGTGTGCGAGCAAGTGTGCATACATACGTGCGCCTGTGTCCCTGTCCCTGTCCCTGTCCCTGTCCCTGTCCCTGCATGCATCTTTTGCGTTTTGAATGTGTCACTGCAAAACTCAGCTGTGATACCCTTTCACAGTATCTCCTTTAATGCATCTCCATAGCAACAGATACATGTATATCCTGTTTTCATTATATTTGTGTTGTTTCTCCTTACAGCTGAATGTGGAGGAAAGTTCACAGGCGAGTCGTCTGGACGCATCCTGTCACCTGGATACCCATTCCCCTACGACAACAACCTCCGTTGCACCTGGATTATCGAGGTGGACTCTGGCAACATCGTTAGGTACTGATCAATTAGTATTCATCAAGAATCCTCCTTTTCAAGTATTCCCCTATCATGTCTCATCTCTGTGCATTTCAACAGCCAAGCCAAGACCAACTCTTGTAATATATGCCTAACAAAAGTACAAGGCTACAGCGCTCTCACACACACACACACACACACACACACACACACACACACACACACACACACACACACACACACACACACACACACACACACACACACACACACACACACACACACAAGCGTCCAGGCAAGAAGGTAGACATTCTCCAGTGCACCAGTACCCTGTTTTTACACTATTAGAAACAAAAAACTATGTTTTAAGTGAGAAGTAAGCATTGATCTAAAGACAAAATTCACATGATCACCACAATGCCTACTTCCCTCATGCTCTACCAAGGTTCTCCAGCACACAGCTATGACCTACTACAGTAGCTATGTTGGTCTATTGTACTTCAAACAATGTGTAGGCAGGTTGCTTGGGATTCAAACCTTCTCAAACAGCCTCATTCAGAGTCTTAGAGGAGGGGCTCCCACAATAATATGATTTGTACTGCAGACAAGGTAAAGTATTGGATTATTCACACACCACGCTAAGCCATTAACCCATTCCACTACTTTTGCAAGCTTTTTTTTATTTTATGAAAGGCATCTTAGCTTTTATACTTATAAGACTATCAGGTTTGATTGAGTGATCTGTTTTGTCTTGTAGTAATTTATGTGCTACCTGCCTGGTTGTTCTTTGCCGTTTAAATTCTAATTGATTTCAACCTTTATTTTAGCAATATATGTCACTGAGAAAAATATATATTTCATAATCACATCCTTTTTTGGTCAGTAGGTGGGCAACATACCAACAGGGGATGGATGGTGTGTTGGACACAGTCACTCATACAGATAGAGAGGTCTAAAGAATCTGTCTGCATTCCTGATTTCTGTAACTGTGTAATATTGGCACAATGTCAAAACCACTTGATTTGCAAACATGGTCCTGTTTTATCAATTGCTGTGCTGACCAATTCTTGTCAAATGTATATGTAGCTGAATGTTATGTTTCCATTTGTATTTATTTTTGCAGTCAAGATGGTGAGACACATTTAGGCCTATATCTATAACACAGGAGATTGATGGCAACTTAATTGGGGCGAATGGGCTCTTGGTAATGACTGGAGAGGAGTAAGTGGAAAGGTATGAAATATGTCAAACACATGGTTTCCAGGTGTTTGATGCCATTCCATTTGCTGCGTTCCAGCCATTATTATGAGCCGCTCTCCCCTCAGCAGCCTCCTGTGATCTAAAAATACATGCAGCATAATGATAGATATACAGTGCTTTCGGAAGTATTCAAACCCCTTGACTTTTTTCACATTTTGTTATGTTACATCCTTATTCTAAAATGGATTAAATAAATGTTATCCCTCATCAAACTACACACAATACCCCATAATGACAAAGCAAAAACAGTTTTTTAAGATTTCATTCAAATGTGTTACAAATAAAAAAAGTATTCAGACCCAGTATTCAGCGATTACAGCATTGAGTCTTCTTGGGTATGACGCTACAATCTTGGCACACCTGTATTTGGTGAGTTTATCCCAATATTCTCTGCAGATCCTATCAAGCTCTGTCAGGTTGGATGGGGAGTGTTGCTGCGCAACTATTTTCAGGTCTCTCCAGAGATGTTAGATCAGTCCGGGCTCTGGCTGGGCCACTCAAGGACATTCAGAGTCTTGTCCCAAAGCCACTCCTGCATTGTCTTGGCTGTGTGCTTAGGGTCGTTGTCCTGTTGGAAGGTGAACCTTCGCCTCAGTCTGAGGTCATGAGCGCTCTGGAGCAGGTTTTCATCAAGGATCTCTCTGTACTTTGCTCCGTTCAGCGTGATGCTGCCACCACCATGTTTCACCGAAGGGATGGTGCCTGGTTTCCTCCAGACGTGATGCTTGGCAATCAGGCCAAAGAGTTCAATCTTGTTTCTCAGGGTCTGAGAGTCTTTAGGTGCCTTTTAGCAAACTCCAAGCGGACTGTCATGTGCCTTTTACTGAGGAGTGGCTTCCGTCTGGCCATTCTACCATAAAGGCCTGATTGGTGGAGTGTTGCAGAGATGGTTGTCCTTCTGGAATGTTCTCCCATCTCCACAGAGGAGCTCTGGAACTCTGTCAGAGTGACCATAGGGTTCTTGGTCACCTCCCTGACCAAGGCCCTTCTCCCCCAATTGCTCAGTTTGGCCAGGCAGCCAGCTCTAGGATGAGTCTTGGTGGTTCCAAACTTCTTCAATTTAGGAATGATGGAGAACACTGTGTTCTTGGGGACCTTCAATTTTGCAAAAATGTTTTGGTTCCCGACCACAGATTTATGCCTCGACACAGTCCTGTCTCGGAGCTCTACGAACATTTCCTTCAACCTCATGGCTTGGTTTTTGCTCTGACATGCACTGTCAACAATGAGACCTTATACAGTATAGACAGGTGTGTGCCATTCCAAACCATGTCCAATCAAATGTATTTACCACAGGTGGACTCCAAACAAGTTGTAGAAACATCTCAAGGATGATCAATGGAAACAGAATGCACCTGAGCTCAATTTGGTGTCTCATAGCAAAGGGTCTGAATACTTATGTAAATAAGGTTGTTGTGTTTTTTATTTTTAATACATTTGTACAAATTTAGAAAAACCTGTTTTCACTTTATCATTATGGGGTATTGCGTGTAGAGTGCTGAGGATTTTGTTTTATTCCATCCATTTTAGAATAAGACTGTAACGTAACAAAATGTGGAAAAAGTCAAGGGGTTTGAATACTTTCCCAAGGCTCTGTACATTATTATAATAGCAGGACAGTGTAAAGTACATTATCCCTCTGAAGAATATGAATTAGAAGGTTTGAATCCTAAACAACCTGCCAACACATTGTTTGAAGTACAATAGACCAACAGAGCAACTGTAGTAGGTCAAAGATGTGTGCTGGAAAAGCATGGGTGAGGTCGTCATTGTGGTGTTCATGTGAGTTTTCTTTATTTTCTGCTTTAGAACAATGCCTCCTTCTCACTTAAAATATATATTTTTCTCATTTCTATGGTTTTTACACCGAAAGGTGATTTTACAAAAGCATAATTCAACATACTGTAACACAGCAATAAAAGTAAAAGTCAATTAGCCTATCTCAGAGATAAAAAGAGAGAGAGTGAAAGTCTGACAGGAGATCCTCTCAGAAATACAACAAGTAGAACTGATTGGACTTGGTGCTTCAATGGGAATGTTGGCTAGAAAAAAAGAGAAACATACAGAAAATGTTTTATTGTCCTTGCAAAAGTCTAAATATACATTTTAAGCTTCCCTGAAGTAGGAGCAAGAAAATCATCTGCATATGATCTTTTTCAATTGGAATGCAGTTCTATTCATTCCACAGCTACATTGAGTTTACAAAACATTAGGAACACTCTTTCCATGACAGACTGACCAGGTGAATCCAGGTGAAAGCTATGATCGCTCATTGATGTCAGTTGTTAAATCCACTTCAATCAGATGAAGGGGAGGAGACAAGAATGATATTTAAGCCTTGAGACAATTGAAACATGGATTGTGTATGTTTGCTATTCAGAGGATGAATGGGCAAGAGAGAAGATTGAAGTGCCTTTGAATAAAGTATGGTCGTAGGTGCCAGGTTTGAATGTGTCAAGAACTGCAACGCTGATGGGGTTTTCACACTAAACAGTTTCCAGTGTGTATCAAGAATGGTCCATGACCCAAAGGACATCCAGCCAACTTGACACAGCTGTGATAAGAATTGGAATCAACATGGGCCAGCATCCCTGTGGAACACTTTCAATACCTTGTAGTGTCCAAGCACCAACAAATTGAGGATTTTCTGAGGGCAAAAGTGAGTGCAACTCAATATTAGGATAATCTTCCTAATGTTTTGAACACTCAGTGTTTTCTACTACTATAGTTCGCTCCCTTTTTTTCACGGGCTTCCAGGCATTTACTCATTCATTAACATGGATTTGGAATGAGGACTGTGTGGCTAGTTGGGCATTTGTGGATCCACTTGTTGGAGAAGTGTGCCAGGTCAGTCGGAAAGCATCACAACCTCTCCCTTGACTACTGTCACATTACGTGGATCAAGAGCGAGGAATGAAGTGAGGCAAACTCCTTCATGTTCTGCGCCAGCAGATGGCCTGTGCTGCTGCTCCCCCTGACATCATAGTCATCCACCTTGGTAGAAACTAATTGGGACACACAAAGGGGACAGCCCTGGTGTGTCAGATGCAAACTGATTCAGAGGTAGTCATCCGAACAACGATGGTCTACTCTGACATAGCGCAGCAGAGGAGTTTGATGTTTCAATAGGAGGAGGACAAGCGCATAAAGATGGCACGGTGCTCTGTCACCCAGCTGATTTTAGCATTTCTCCATGGCAGGCGCATCCTCACAATCCGCCCCTCTGCCATAAAGCACTGTGTCCCTGGGCAGTACTGTAAGGATGGCGTGCATCTCACGGATGAGGGCAATGTCCTCTTCCATGAGATCTGAGTGCTGGTCTCTCCTCCGTTCTAGCAAGATGCACAAAGTAGTACACACCACCACTCTCACTGCCACTTGCCTGCCTCTTCACAAACCCGAAGGCCACTTAATACATGAAAATTAGTGTGTGTGTTTGTGTTTATATATATGTGTGTGTGTGTGTGTGTGTGTGTGTGTGTGTGTGTGTGTGTGTGTGTGTGTGTGTGTGTGTGTGTGTGTGTGTGTGTGTGTGTGTGCCGGGAGGGAGGGAGGCTGTCATAACTATAAACGAAATAAATGTATCCTCTGGGAGGCCCACCCACAATCTTCAGATCCACAGGCAGTAACTTTAACCACTACACTACGAATCCTGTTCTTAAAACATTGACTATGACAGACCAGTTAAATGGACAGTCTGGAAGATTTTGTTCCAAGATGATTTTGTTCATTCACTCAGTACTGGGTGAACATTTATTTATCTTGCTTGGTTAAAATACAATAGTCTAACACAGATGGTTTGATGAAGACAGACTTGTTTAATCATGTAGCTAACCAAGTTAGCATGTCATTTTCTTTTGACTGCGCACAGCAGGTTGCAAAACTTAAGCAAGCTGAGAGTAAGTTCGATTAATCCACCCCGTGGTACACCAGAATATGGCCCGTCAAGTCATCAGGTGGAAGTGGGAAGGAAAGGCAGGTAGTGTTTTTATCAAAATCAATCATATGTATATGTGAAAACACAGAATCCTACTCATTACCACACGTGCTTAATTACATCACTTTTGTTTCGCGCCTACTTTGCTGTCAGACAGAGCGGGGCACCTACCCAGCTAATCAAAATATATGTTTTTCATTTATTGATTGTCTACAGTAGCCTAGGTTTGTTCACATAGATTTCTTATGACTGGCAGCATGATGCAAGCAGCTGTGTTGTTGCCGAGCAACTGATCCGGTGTTAGAACTCTGAGCTTTGTCTAAAACAATATGCTACCATCGTCAAAAATGCTACATAAAGATAGCACATTGTTGGTTCTTAATGGGCAGAAATGAGCATGTGAGAGCAATACATTATACATGTAATCAAAACTGTTTCCCGACAATCTTTTTTTCCCCCTAAAACTAACGGACGGCTCATGACGAGAGGAGGGGAGTGTGTTTGTACCTCCAATCAAATTGATTTGCCAAGTTTAATCGACATTGGTGTCATATTGGCTTAGATATGATGGTGAATTTAATCAATCCCTACTATAGTGATCGGCGTGACTATAATAGTAAAGATCTGCATGTCCATTCCAGCAGGAGTACAGGTTGTCCCTCTGTCCTCTCTCCAGTCTAGTCTACTTCTTTGTTTTTTGCCTGTCCTGCACATCTTCGACCCCAGGGTTGGACAGCCTAATGAGACTCAAATGCTCAATCATAGACTCAATTATTAGTATTGCATGGAGCCGGAATGGTGTAACCTTGGAGGCAAACAATTTGTTCTGTTCCAACTCCCAGTGGCACACCTCGTTTGAAATCATATTTTTATTCATGACTTTCTTTATTTTCTTCCACTGGTGTCTTGATCAGCACAGTCTGCTGAATGGTGATGTGAAAGGAGTGTTATGACCACGTGCACCAATTACCTGCCAGGTTTTCTGACTTATAGCTCGTTGCTCGTAGCTTGATGTCTCTACAACATCATTATGCCTAGATAGGCACCTCAGATTTGCATCACAGCAGCACTTTTCCATGCAAAATAAAAAAGGCACTGGGGCTTTCAGCTGAGTGCTTGCATTTTCTCAAAAAGGAATGTCAAAAACCATGGAAGAAATATGCACAAACCCTCAGATTTAGAACAAACTGTATTTGTATGAGAAAACAGTTGTGTTGGTGTAACACATTCAGTGATTTGACAATTTTTGTCCATGAGGAGCAAAGGTCATCCAAAAATTATCTCCACCGAAATGTTTTGGCAAATGTATCAAGTTATTGCTATGAGTATTGCAATTGTAACATATCTGTTATTACTCTGTTATTCCATGATTTATTGCAAGTAATTTACTGCAGCCTAGGGTGGCAGTACTTTCTCAAAATTCCTAGGTTTTACAGAAATCCTGGTGGAAGGATTCCAGGTTTACTGCTAATTCCGTCCTGATTCCAGGAATTTTCCAATTGGGATTTCTGGAAAACCTGGGATTTTAGGGAACATTACAGGAAGTTTGCAACCCTGCTGTAGTGTACACGATAATTTTCCTCCTCCTCATCTCTCAGCCTGCAGTTCCTGGCCTTCGACACAGAGGCATCCCATGACATCCTCAAGGTGTGGGACGGCCCTCCTGAGAATGAGATGTCCCTGAGGGAGGTGTCTGGCTCTCTGCTCCCCGAGGGGATCCACAGCACCCTCAACCTGGTCACCATCCAGTTTGAGACTGACTTCTACATCAGCAAGTCCGGCTTCGCTATCGAATTCTCAAGTGAGTAGTCTGTTTGTGAAAAGTCTTGGAAGTTTGAATCTTCAAAAGCAATAAAGTCTCAGTTTTCGATTCATAAAGTCTAACACTAAGAAAGAGTGTACAGTGCAGGTTTAGGATAATGTGTGAGAGTTTTTTTTGGCTACTGTTTGCAAAACTCTGATACTCTTCTCTGAGTCAGTTTTACTGTGTCGGTTTCAGTACATCAGTTAGAATGTACGTGTTCGGGTTACCTGCTAAGAATGTTGTATTGTATGTGTTTGACTCTGTGATGAAAAACTTCACTCACTGTATTATCTGGGGACTTTAATTGACTCAATACTTAAAACCAGACATACAAACTGTTTATCTGTTAACTGTTAACATAAAACCTATTTGCATAGACTCACATGATTCCCTCCCTACGTTGTGACCGGCAGGTTCGGTGGCCACAGCCTGCAGAGACCCAGGTGTACCTATGAACGGCAGTCGTAACGGGGACGGGCGAGAGCCAGGTGACACCGTCACCGTTCTCTGTGACCCTGGGTATGAGCTCCAGGGAGAGATGAAGATTACCTGTATACAGGTGGAGAACCGCTACTACTGGCAACCCAGCCCTCCTGTCTGCATAGGTGAGTGCTTTAATTACAGATAGGGCTAGGAGATTTTTCTCAGCACATGACCTGACCAGGAAAGGACCCTTGGCTCTAGTTATAGCTTTGTATTGAGGTTAGTACTGTTATTTTCTAATTATTATAGTAAGAACTCGACAGACACTCTGAAAGCTTAAACCAGTGTATTCTTCTCAGAGGGCCAATACAGCTACATTAGACAAAGACATGTTTTTACCCGTGGTAGTATACATACCCCACTTTGGGTGGAGTCTCCTTATGCGTACTGCCACATGTGACCGTTGTCCCTGCACTCGGCCCCTCCTAAGCTTACTTATGGCACCCCTCATGTCTCTATTATAACTACTGATTAATAATATAACTAATGATTAATAATAGTTAAAGCTCAGAAATGCAAACATATCAGTACAAACAGTTAGAGCCTGGGGTTTGTATTGAGGTGAGTACTAACAGGTGGAGCCTGGGGTTTGTATTGAGGTGAGTACTAACAGGTGGAGCCTGGGGTTTGTATTGAGGTGAGTACTAACAGGTGGAGCTTGGGGTTTGTATTGAGGTGAGTACTAACAGGTGGAACCTGGGGTTTGTATTGAGGTGAGTACTAACAGGTGGAGCCTGGGGTTTGTATTGAGGTGAGTACTAACAGATGGAGCTTGGGGTTTGTATTGAGGTGAGTACTAACAGGTGGAGCCTGGGGTTTGTATTGAGGTGAGTACTAACAGGTGGAGCTTGGGGTTTGTATTGAGTTGAGTACTAACAGATGGAGCTTGGGGTTTGTATTGAGGTGAGTACTAACAGGTGGAGCTTGGGGTTTGTATTGAGGTGAGTACTAACAGGTGGAGCCTGGGGTTTGTATTGAGGTGAGTACTAACAGATGGAGCTTGGGGTTTGTATTGAGGTGAGTACTAACAGGTGGAGCCTGGGGTTTGTATTGAGGTGAGTACTAACAGGTGGAGCCTGGGGTTTGTATTGAGGTGAGTACTAACAGATGGAGCTTGGGGTTTGTATTGAGGTGAGTACTAACAGGTGGAGCCTGGGGTTTGTATTGAGGTGAGTACTAACAGGTGGAGCCTGGGGTTTGTATTGAGGTGAGTACTAACAGGTGGAGCCTGGGGTTTGTATTGAGGTGAGTACTAACAGGTGGAGCCTGGGGTTTGTATTGAGGTGAGTACTAACAGGTGGAGCCTGGGGTTTGTATTGAGGTGAGTACTAACAGGTGGAGCCTGGGGTTTGTATTGAGGTGAGTACTAACAGGTGGAGCCTGGGGTTTGTATTGAGGTGAGTACTAACAGGTGGAGCCTGGGGTTTGTATTGAGGTGAGTACTAACAGGTGGAGCCTGGGGTTTGTATTGAGGTGAGTACTAACAGATGGAGCTTGGGGTTTGTATTGAGTTGAGTACTAACAGGTGGAGCCTGGGGTTTGTATTGAGGATTTTCTACTGACCACTATGTGTGAGCTGAGCCGGGAAAAACTCTTGGTTGTCCTTATGGCCTTCTGTTGAGGTGAGTGCTTACAGGTAGATCCAGGAGTTTTCCTCTCTCTAACCTTACTTCCTCTCAATAGTTGTCTGTTGACTCCCATCTAAAGGAGCTGTAACAAGAAAAGAGCTCTGGGAGAACTATCACGTAGCAGCCCATTGGTGTTGCAGAGAGACTTAGATCTGGCAACCCAGCCCAGGCTCCTAGCCTGCTAATAAACATATGGTATCCCTGAATGTTGCAGAACCCAGCACCATGCAGTACTTGAGCTCTAAAGCCAATGAGATGAGTGACTGTCATTGCTTTCCAACCATTTTGAACAAGGCAAGCCATTGATGAATATCAAATTATTGGACGCAGAGCCGAAGATCCCTCTCTCTTTTCAGAGACGGCACACTTATAAGAAGTACCTTGATGAAACCTCAAGGATTCTTGTGTTTTAATGTGTTTTTGTACAGGGCCTGTGTGTAGAATTTGATCTCTCAACTCAATGCATCAATTATCATTATGGTTACAAAATCCCCAGGTTTTCCAGAAATCCTGGTTGGATTTTTCCATATTTCCTGCATATTTCCTTCTGAGTCCAGGAATTTTCCAACCAGGATTTCTGAAAAACCTGGGGATTTTGGGAAAGTTATGAGAATTTTGCAACCCTATCCACCATTAAATCTCCACAGAATATCATGCAGTTTTCTGACTACAGAATAACAGAGACAGTTCATGTAAAGAGTGTCAGTTAGTATATTTTTATTTGCTCACTTCTTCTCTTTCAGCCCCCTGTGGAGGAAACTTGACTGGATCCAATGGCTTCATCCTGTCTCCCAACTTCCCCCATCCCTACCCCCACAGCAAGGACTGTGATTGGCTAATAGCTGTCAACTCGGACTATGTCCTATCGCTGGCCTTCATCAGGTAACATGGCAGCATATCAGGCGCTAATACAGTTGAAGTTGGAAGTTTACATACACCTTAGCCAAATACATTTAAACTAAATTTTTCACAATTCCTGACATTTAATCCTCGTAGAAATTCCCTGTCTTAGGTCAGTTAGGATCACCACTTTATTTTAAGAATGTGAAATGTCAGAATAATAGTAGAGAGAATGATTTATTTCAGCGTAGGTTTGTTGCCCTCTTTGCTCGCACACACTTTTTCAGTTCTGCCCAAAAAATGTTCTATGGAATGAGGTCAGGGCTTTATTGACCTTAAGCCATTTTGCCACAACTTTGGAAGTATGCTTTGGCTCATTGTCCATTTGGAAGACCCATTTGCGACCAAGCTTTAACTTCCTGACTGATGTCTTGAGATGTTGCTTCAATATATCCACATAATTTTCCTCCCTCATGACGCCATCTATTTTGTGAAGTGCACCAGTCCCTCCTGCAGCAAAACACCCCCACAACATGATGCTGCCACCCCTGTGCATTGCGGTTGGAATGGTGTTCTACGGCTTGCAAGCCTCCGCCTTTTTCCTCCAAACATAATGATGGTCATTATGGCCAAACAGTTCTATTTTTGTTTCATCAGACCAGGGGACATTTCTCCAAAAAGTACAATCTTTGTCCCCATGTGCAGTTGCAAACCGTAGTCTGTCTTTTTTTATGGTGGTTTTGAAGCAGTGGCTTCTTCCTTGCTGAGCGGCCTTTCAGGTTATGTTGATATAGGACTCGTTTTACTGTGGATATAGATACTTTTGTACCTGTTTCCTCCAGCATCGTCACAAGGTCCTTTGCTATTGTTCTGGGATTGATTTGCACTTTTCGCACCAAAGTACTTTCATCTCTAGGAGACAGAATGTGTCTCCTTCTTGAGCGGACCGACGGCTGCATGGTCCCATGGTGTTTATACTTGCGTACTATTGTTTGTACAGATGAACGTGCTACCTTCAGGCATTTGGAAATTGCTCCCAAGGATGAATCAGCCTTGAGGAGGTCTACAATAATTTTTCTGAGGTCTTAGCTGATATCTTTTGATTTTCCCATGATGTCAAGGAAAGAGGCACTGAGTTTGAAGGCAAGCCTTGAAATACAGCCACAGGTACACCTCCAATTGACTCAAATGATGTCAATTAGCCTATCAGAAGCTTCTAAAGCCATGACAAAATTTTCTGGAATTTTCCAAGCTGTTCAAAGGCAGTCAACTTAGTGTATGTAAACTTTTGACCTACTGGAATTGTGATACAGTGAATTACAAGTGAAATAATCTGTCTGTAAACAATTGTTGGAAGAATTACTATTGTCATGCTCAAAGTTGATGGCCTAATTGACTTGCCAAAACTATAGTTTGTTAACAATACATTTGTGGAGTGGTTGAAAAACGAGTTTTAATGACTCCAACCTAAGTGTATGTAAACTTCCGACTTCAACTGTAGGTGCTAGTTTTCTCCGAAGTGATTAAGGCCTACTCTCCCTATTAGTTCCACTGAATGCACACATGCACGCAAGGTGGACATTAATGGGAATTTTGTCACAATCACATTGAGGGGTGTGAGGTGATTATACAACGATCTCTGCTAACTGCTATCACTGTTATATTAAGATGCAATTCATGTGTTCGGTGGGTAATTAGCTTCCCCAGCTGGACTTCCTTGCTTTGACCTTTCTCAGCTCCCCACTTTTAAGGTGCTGTATCAAGACATCTCGGCCTGCGTTGACTGATGCAGCCAATTAATAGAAGAACAAAGCAAGAACTTAATGTGTTTCACACCTAAATTGCGTACATTTCTTCATTTAACCTTTGGTGCTGGCAAGGCTTCAGCAGGCGCAGGGGCCTTCCATGGCAGACAGGGGCCAAAGGTCAAAACGGGGTTAGGTTGGACTGCCAATAGGCTACACAGTGTGGTGTATAGCTGACAGATGTTACCGCTGCTGCCACAAGTTAAACCTCTAACTTAAAGCTGTGAGATGAGGCCTCCCCCTGCCTTTCCCCTACCAGCATCTAGCTCCTCCTGCTCCTGTCTGCATGAAAGTGTGATGCAGCCACGTATCTGTCCCTTGGCAGCCCGCTCTGTGCCAGACATGAGGCTGTGAAATCCTAATCAGGAGGCTGTGTGTGTGTGTGTGTGTGTGTGTGTGTGTGTGTGTGTGTGTGTGTGTGTGTGTGTGTGTGTGTGTGTGTGTGTGTGTGTGTGTGTGTGTGTGTGTGTGTGTGTGTGTGTGTGTGTGTGTGTGTGTGTGTGTGTGTGTGTGAAATTGAGGACTAAGCGTGATAGAGAGTGAGGACTAAGGGTGTGAGAGAGAGAGTGAGGACTAAGGGTGTGAGAGAGAGATTGAGGATTAAGGGTGAGAGATTGAGAGAGAAAGAAATTGAGGACTAAAGGAGAGAGAGCGAGAGAGAGAGAGAGAGAGAGAGAGAGAGAGAGAGAGAGAGAACTTGTGCAAGACAGAAAAAGAAAGAAAGAGAGGGGGTGAGTTAAAGGTAATATATCCTTAGTTGTTTTAAAAAAGTAATGTTTTATATTTGAGCTAAAAGCAAGCCACAAGTGATGAGGACACAGCTGTTTTCAAGCGACCAGTATCAGGCAGCCATTTTGGTTCCACCAGTTAGACAGTTTCATCTGGTGTGTAAAGTGAGCTCTCTTCTCATTTGAATGGTCCTATCCCACAAAACAATGAAGTAAATAACACAGTACAGTGGAAAAGTGGCTATTGGCAGTGGGACGTGGTACAAGGTTAACCAGGGTTCTCTAATGAAAAGCCTTTTGTTCCGTTTCGTCTCACAGACGACCATTACACACTCCATTACTGACACTATTCTCCCCCAAAAAGACCACCACATTAAATATGTTACCAATCAAAATAGAGAAAATTTATAATAATATATTGTAAAAAAGTCAGGGTTGACATGGTGAGGAATAAGGAGGCCCAGCACCTAGCCCTGGTGGACACCCTTTGTAACTGCACCAGTGTAATATTATATAGTAAAAAGGGACCCATTGCATTGGCAAGGTGGCAAATTTGGATTTCATTGTCATTGTCACCAAATTGGGTATTATCTTCGTCACGTATTTGTTAGCTATCAAGTAAAATTGGTTGAGTGACAGCTCCAGAGGCTAAGCTAATAAAACCGTCTGAACACATCTGGTTATCAACATTTAATGACTTTATTAATATGGTGTAGAGCATGTTTGGATTTCTATTATCTCACAATGAGCCCTTAGCCTTAGACACAGGCTCATTGAAGTGTGGCAATACCACTTAGCGTACTCTTTCAGAAATATTATTAAGGAAAATACACCTCCAAATCTCTCTTATGTGAATGAACTTCCCTGATAGAGAAAATGCACACACACACACACACACACACACCCACACACACACACACACACACACACCCACACACACACACACACCCACACACACACACACCCACACACACACCCACACACACACACACACACACCCACACACACACACACACACACACACCCACACACACCCACACACACACCCACACACACACCCACACACACACACCCACACACACACACACACACACACACCCACACACACACACACCCACACACACACACACACCCACACACACACACACACACACACACCCACACACACACACACACACACACACCCAAACACACACACATACACACCCACAAACACAACATACGCACACACTCATTCTTGGAAATGCGGAGCATGGGAGAGGAGCTGTTAGTAGAAAAACTTTTGTGATGAGGTTGCAGCTCAATAGGATAAGTGCCTCATCTTTGACTATACCAAAGCAATTACACTCTCCGGGTATTTATAGATGCTAGCGTCCTTAGTGTTAGCTTTTTCCCACAGAACAGATAAGGGAAATTAATGGAGCGCTAGCAACCGCTATCTGGGAAAAGGGGGATATCATCATGTTGTCCGGCTCCACAGCTGAGACCCATAGAGAGGAGAGGTTACAGATGATCTGAGGAATCTATTCCTTACTATCTGTGTCATTGGGTGGACACAGGCATCTGAGGCATCTGTCACTGTGTGTCAATGTGTGAATCGCGGGGCCTTTTGAGTGTTGTCGCTAACCTCCCACCTCGAATGTGCATACAAGGACATGAAAGCAGACAATAGTTTCTAGTCATCTCTGCCGATTTGATTTGATGTATATATATACGGCACACAGACAGATGTATTGAAACCCAAACAAGCTCAGCAGAAAGAGAGAGAGAGAGTTTCTCTGAAAGGGTTTTCTAAAAAAAGAACACACTCCTCCAGATATGGTATGGCGGGGGAATTGGATGGAGTCTTTGATCTGATTTGTCTCTTTCTCTCTTACTCTCTCTCTCTATCCCTCCCTCTAGTTTCAGCATTGAGCCCAACTATGACTTCCTGTATATCTACGACGGACCAGACAGCAACAGCCCTCTGATTGGTAGCTTTCAGGACAGCAAGCTTCCGGAGAGGATCGAGAGCAGCTCCAACACCATGCACCTGGCTTTCCGCAGCGATGGCTCTGTCAGCTACACCGGTTTCCACCTGGAATACAAAGGTAGTAGGACAGAGGAACGTTTCTACTTAGCTGTTTAGATTGGTTCCTATACCAACGTCAGAAATGTGCATAGTTTCCTTTCATTGTTTTGTATGCGCAGAATGTGTAATGAGAATCCAAATGCTTTCTATCCACACTATTCTGGTAGTAGAGGTGGATACAATGTTTTAGCATTTGAATTAGGAGTTTTGTTAAACTCTCCTCGACATCTTTCAACAAAGAAACTCCCTCACTGCCTGTTACCTGTTTGCATCTCCTGTTCACACTACTGTTGAAGCTTATTTGTTATATACAGCATATCCTGTATGTGTATATATATCTTTCCCCTCTTCAGCCAAGCTGCGTGAGTCGTGCTTTGATCCAGGCAGTGTGATGAACGGTACCAGGCTGGGCAGCGACTACAAGCTGGGTTCCACCGTGACGTTCTACTGCGAGTCGGGCTACGTTCTCCAGGGCTACTCCACGCTCACCTGCATCATGGGGGACGACGGCAGGCCCGGCTGGAACAGGGTGCTGCCCAGCTGTCAAGGTACAAAACATGCATACTGACATAGGCCTACCTGTTGAAGCTAGAGAAAGGCCGTTAGATATGGTCATAGCTGTGTACTAACGGAAATAAATCTGTTAGGATGTTTACTGAGCTGGGAGAAAAATCCAATAAAACAATTTGTGGGGATTGCCCAAAAGTTGTAGTAGCAAATCAAATCAAATCAAATGTATTTATATAGCCCTTCGTACATCAGCTGATATCTCAAAGTGCTGTACAGAAACCCAGCCTAAAACCCCAAACAGCAAGCAATGCAGGTGTAGAAGCACGGTGGCTAGGAAAAACTCCCTAGAAAGGCCAATACCTAGGAAGAAACCTAGAGAGGAACCAGGCTATGTGGGGTGGCCAGTCCTCTTCTGGCTGTGCCGGGTGGAGATTATAACAGAACATGGCCAAGATGTTCAAATGTTCATAAATGACCAGCATGGTCGAATAATAATAAGGCAGAACAGTTGAAACTGGAGCAGCAGCACAGTCAGGTGGAAGTTGAAACTGGAGCAGCAGCATACAGTAGCCACTGTAAAACAATCAATGTGACTTACAGCACACATGTAAGCACACAGAAGATAATCATAAGACTAGACTGCTAAGCTGTCTGTGTAATCCTTGTGTGTGTTCCATGCTGCTCACTTCTGGAAGACTTCGCATTGGCCAATGTATTGAATAAATGTGAGCTAGATGCTCCTTCAGAGAGGTACATTAGAAGTTGAGCGGTGCTTTGCGTGTCTGTTTGTGTTCCCCAGCACCGTGTGGGAGTCGTTCCACAGGGTCAGAGGGCACGGTACTGTCTCCTAACTTCCCCCGCAACTACACCTCAGGACACAGCTGTGTGTACTCCATCTCCGTGCCACGAGAGTTTGGTAAGTACACAAGGTTATACAATTCATTCAAATTTGAGTGAAATGACCATGATAAGCTCGGGACTTTGGTAAGGACACACGTCCTGACAGTTGTGCTTGGGATATGTTTGGTGTGACATATGCTGGAGGTGGCATGAACTCATAACAGTCTTTCGTAAAAGACAGATTTTGCTGCCAACTCCGTGCCACCTAAGTTTGGTAAGGACACATACAGCAGGAACTTAAACGTCGAGACCCTTGGTGTGAAATAAGATCAATGTGGTGGGAATTCATTACAGTCTGTCAACTTATTTTTTAACAAAAGATGGACTTCACTGAAAATACTGTAGCAGTCTTCTTTGCTTCATAGCAGATTTCAATTTCATGCATTTTTAAAGCAAAACATCGATGTTGAAAAAGTTCAACACATCCATCATCGCTTTGGGGAAATGTTGCCATTTCATCTTGACATTAGGCCACGATTTGATGACATTGGCTTCTGCTGTATAAATATTTTTGTGTTCTTCATCCCATTTCCTTCTTTCATCAGTATAGTCCCTCAGAGGTGGCTGTAAGAAAACCTTCAGTGGATGAATTAGATGTGTCCTACTTTATTAGGATTCGCTGTAAAATGTGCAGGGTCAGAAACAGCAAAGTGGTGCGCACTTGTAACTAAGCAACAAGCCGTTGATTTGCTGTGACGTGCAGTTTTAAAAAGCTTTTTATTGGCATTAGGACTTGTCTCACCAGAGGGTGAGGCATAATAGTGATTTTACATCAGGTGGATGTGATCTGTCTGTCTTCAACTGTTTCTCTATCCAACACCCATTACCCATTAATTGGGATGGTGCACACTGTATTTGATAATTATATCGACTCCAAAACTTTATTCTAATGCTCATATTTCCTTTCATGTGGTTAGGGTGACTGTTTTTCACTGATTGGTCTCTCTTCCAATAGTCTTCAATGCATCGTGTTATGTGAGTTAACCCTGTAAATTTAATGAAAAGATTGACATGTTTCAGCATGCTAGCTTGTTATATTGCAAAGTGTTACAATACCATTGCACTTGATTTACACTGCCTATCTTAATCAATCAGTGAAAACAATGTCGTAGAAAAGTAAATTGTGTTACATTTGGACAGCAACCATGGCCTGTCTCTGTTGTCGTAGCTGCAACTCAATCCTCTCTTTGTGCCTATTCCATAACATGGGGCTTGTGAAAGTGGCCTTTTTCTACACAATAGGATCTGTACAATTGTCACAATCATCTGTAAAACCCAATCCGTGTGAGCTACAAACTAATAAGTCAACACCAATGAAAGATGAGACTCTCACAAACACAACAGTTTTGACTCTACAACATCCACAAGCTTTACGACAGTCGTCTGAACTCTGTCATGGACGTCCTCATTTTGAAGAGGTCTTCTCACAAAACCGACAGTCTAGATAGACCAAACCATTGGAGCTACAAACTAATGTGTCACCAATATCGAAAAAGGCGACTCTCACAAACACGAAAGTCTGAAGGTAACCCAGTATCAGGCTGTAAAAATAGCAGAAAGTGCATTGGGGGTCAAATGTGCCACGAATAACATGACAAAACATGGGTCAAATTTTTGTTGTTGTTTTTCTTATATCTCTCAGATATAGGACAGACACTTCAAAATATTGATCCTTATGATTGATTTCTGGACTGTCTGTTTTGCCATGGACACGTGTTATTTAGTGTGTTTCTATGAGCTATAGCAGTAAAGGCCAAATTCAGTCTTCCATCAAACAAAAACTTTTGATACCTACTGGGGTCCTAAAATCCTAAATCAGGTGGCTAAATGATGCATTGTACAATCATGTTAAAACAATTCCATATGTTAGCCAGATATTGTGATCTAAGGGCATAGACCTACAGGTAACAACAACAAATGTTACTTAGCAAATATTTATCTCACTGTTACACTTAATGTTTTAAGCTTCACCACCATTTGTTTATGAATGTGCTTTAAAGCTGATTTTTTGAAAGAAAAGAGTTGATTATGTGTGCCATACACAATACAGATATAACTCAGGTTACTCAGTAGAGTTTTGCTCAGACATTGGGGGGCAATGGGAAGGATTGTTGTGAGGATTATTTCTCATTTCTATCCCTCTGTGACCCAGTCCTGTCAGCCCTCTAACTCGGAGTTCACAATACTGCTCTCTCAAACCCAGAGATATCCATTTAAAAGGAGTGCATTTGTTCTCTAAAGCCGGATACAAAAAGCCTGGCTGTTTTGTGGTGTGGATTTGCTCAAAGGGGATTGACTCTTCAAAAGCCCTTCTTAACACTCACTCGGTACTGTTAGCTGTTGTCTCTGGCTGTAACTATTATAAATGTCTATATCCATGTCCATAGAACGCATTGCGTTTATTTATAGACTTTGTGTGTGTGTGTGTGTGTGTGTGTGTGTGTGTGTGTGTGTGTGTGTGTGTGTGTGTGTGTGTGTCCTATTACCCCGATACCTCCATAGTAGTTATAATGTAATGAATATCAGTCATTTAATATGATATGATTATTACATTGGATTTGAAACTATCAGGCTTAGTAAATGACTTTATTAATATGGTGGAGGATAATTGATTGCTGGCTACAATTGGCAGAATGTGCTCTAATCACTATATTAAAATATGCAAGCATTGTTCTGTCACAAGCTACATAGCATATCTCTGTCACATAGACTTTTGGGGTAGACACATCTGAAGACAAGGTTATCTGAAATGTGCCAGGATTCAGGAGAGCGTTAGTAAGCCTGTTCTAGCTCCTATGTTTGGTCCAAGTGAAGACTGTAAGGCTTCAGGTTCTTTTCTCCCATGGAAAAACACAAATACAATTCACCTGAACAAGATTAATAAAGACATAAATATATTGGAGATGGGGAAGTTTGTTCCCAAGATGTAGGTTTGTAATGCACGACCAACTGGGAGCCAACAGGGAGCCAACGGGAAGCAAACGGGGAGCAAACGGGGAGAAAACGGGGAGCAAACGGGGAACAAACGGGGAACAAACGGGGAGCCAACGGGGAGCAAACGGGGAACAAACGGGGAACAAACGGGGAACAAACGGGGAGAAAACGGGGAACAAACGGGGAGCAAACGGGGAACAAACGGGGAGCAAACGGGGAACAAACGGGGAGCAAATGGGGAACAAACGGGGAGAAAACGGGGAACAAACGGGGAGCAAACGGGGAACAAACGGGGAGCAAACGGGGAACAAACGGGGAGCAAACGGGGAACAAACGGGGAGAAAACGGGGAACAAACGGGGAGCCAACGGGGAGCAAACGGGGAGCAAACGGGGAGCCAACGGGGAACCAACGGGGAACAAACGGGGAGCCAACGGGGAGCCAACGGGGAGCCAATGTTCAGTGATTTCATTGGATTTTCATCTGAAGGTAATAGGTATCATGGATATTAACATAGACAGTAGTCTTAGACAGCGTCTTTTGTACACCTCTGCTTTATCTGCCATTGGTTTTGATTGACCTGATCTTTGATCACTGTGAGCAGCACATTCTGGACATAAATCACTGGTAGAACATCAGTAGCAAGGGACCACAACACACACACACACACACAGAAAGACATACACACTTCCATGGACGCCTGCACAAACACACACACACACACACACACACACACACACACACACAGAAAGACATACACACTTCCATGGACGCCTGCACAAACACACACACACATACATACGCATACACAGATGCATGTAAATGCACTCACCCACACACACAGACGGACACATACACAGATGCATGCACACACATACACACACACAAACAGATTGTTACAAGATGCAGGCATCGCAGTTTGTTGTTCCCTCTGACAAACAATGCTAACGGTGGGAAGGCTGAATTCTCATTTCACTAGCCCAGCGGGATAACTGGTTGCAATAATGAAGTCATTGCAACCAGCTTAGTCGTCTGGGACAATAGCTGAAGTTTTTGCTGGAATCGGTACATTTTTGAGCAACAACGGCACAGTACATTTGTGACATCTCTTAATAATACGAAATCCTAGATCAGCACTCCTACTCTGAAGGTGGCTCAGACTCAGAGCTAGCCTTTCTGAGTTAAAGTGTTAATCCTATGGGTTCACTGCTCTACATTTTTTTGCCTCTATTGCCTATTTATTGCCTTACCTCCCTAATCTTCTACATTTGCACACACTCTACATATAATTATCAATCGTGTTATTGACTGTACGTTTGTTTATGTGTAATTCTGTGTTGTTTTTGTTGCACTGCTTTGCTTTATCTTGGTCAGGTCACAGTTGTAAATGAGAACTTGTTCTCAACTGGCCACCTGGTTAAATAAAGTTTATATAAAAAAAAAAATGTTTTTAGTGTTAAATATTTTTTTATAATCAGAAAATAGAAAGTGACACGTCATTTGAAAGCTACAGGCCTTGTATTTTTGTAAATCAAACTCAAATCTTACGGCTAGCATAAGAACCCCCCCCCCCCCCCCATAAAGGCCGTAAAGTTTGTAATGTAAATCAAATCACCAAAAGTGCAAACATTTAGTATGCAATGAAAGGGTACACCCTGAGGGTCATTGCATTTCCTTCTCTATCCACATTACCTTGTATGCATCCTCCACATGCACTGTTTTTCTAGCTCACCATTTACAATAGGAAAAGTGAGTGGTAAAATAAGTTAAGAGTCTTCAACTGTCTGTGACTTATTTAAAAATGAAAACAAATCCAGAACTTGAAAGCGCTGATTGCTAAGGTAATTTTAAGATGTCAGGCTTAAATCCGTTCAACCATTAAGGCATAGTGACTCACTCACTACCCAAACCAGATACAACTGGTTTCAAGTGGCAAAGAGACGTCATGTGATCTCCCTCTGCAATCTAGTGGACGAACTGGAAATCAGACATAGCATACAGTATATATATACATAAAATGGATAGGTAGAGACTTCAGCTTTCTCCTCATTCCTTTAAGACACAACATGAAGGTATGGCACGTTGCGCAAGCCCTGCACCTTTAAAATGGCTGTGTGCCAATGGGAATTTGTGCATGTTTAGAGCACCACAATTAGGTAAAGATCTGAGAATTCATTTTGGAACAGTAGCTGGTGACATATTTTATCTCAAACCTAGACTTTCAAATGTCTTATTCCACAACATGGGTATTTTTTATATATATATATATATATTTATTTAATTAAAAATCGGCTCTGTGGTAGTCACAAACACCTTTATCTGAATCCCATACTTCTTACCTTACTAACAGTACTAAACCATGTTTGTAGGACTTGAAACTAACATTTTATGAGGGTAGTATACAATATTATGCATAGTTTAGAGAATGTCACCAGAGGGCGTCAGAGTTTAACAGACCAACTCAAACAGATGCCGTGGCCATAATGCATCCCCATGCAGTATCCAATATGGTTATGTTAATCTATTTTGGAAATTCCAAAGAACAGAATAAACTTAAACGTCTGTATATCAAAAGGAAGACCTGTTTTGGTTTGTAAGTCCGAAAAATGTGTCTTGCAACTCAACTTACTACCTTTTTGATATACTTTGTTCAATGATATAATATTGTCCCCGCTACATCTCAACTCCCCGTGGAGTGAAAACAGTATATGATCGTAGGTGCGGGGAAGTACGACAGAAGCAGAGAAAAATACCATTTACAGGGAATTTATTATTCCTTAACACGGTAATGTGGGGAAAAGGGGCTGGATGGAACCAAAGCAAAGAAAGTAAAAGTTAGAGTCCCCTCTCCTACCTTACCTGCCTTCCCACTTCTTACCTAACCTTAAGCACCACCTGGCACGCCCCCCCCCCCCTGGGAACAAATGAAACAGAATCATTTAAGTGAACAATTTCAGTTAACTAAAAACACTAAGTCCTATTGGCAGACACATACCTCTGAAGGAGCAGCTACAAAATTATATCAACAAAACTTTCACTGACCAACACAGGACACAAAAAGAAGCTCTCCTTCCTGAGGGAGGAACACTGGCTTTTATCTAGCTGGAGAAGGAGTTGGTAATTGAAGAGACAGCTGTTTCCCCTGACAAGAGGGAGGGGTCAGAGCTCCAATCAGCGATGGAGCCGACCAATCAGCTGCTTTAGGAGTCCAGGAAGCCATTTCCTGAAATACACACACATACAAACCCACAACAACACAGAAACTGGAGAACGTAACAATACAAAAAGTTGATACTACAGTTTCAATGCATGAAAATGGCACTTGTTTTTTATTGACTGAATATGTATGAGGCAATTTAGCAATTAGGATTTGTTATCTGTAATGGTTATGATAAATTAGGCATTGTTGCGCACTGTTGGCATGTAGATAAATCCACTTTTTTTTGTGCTGGTCTTCTGTTCTAAAAATTGCTTCTTCTTTTTGGCGGGGGGGGGATACTCAAAAAGAAATCATGCAAGTACTCAAACAGTCCAAAAAGGTCAAATGCCCATCCCTACCACTCACCCATTCATTAGTTTCCCCCGAACCCAGAGCCACCAATGTTAAAGAATGCACTGTTCTGCAGCAATTTTTTTATGTTTCATTATTCTGTCACAAAGAATGACAGCAGCAATATTTCAGACAATGACAAGTTTGGTCTAGCAGATGATTAATGTAGAAGGAGAGAGAGCAGAGAGTGAAAGTGCTTCTCTCCCCTCCTCTCTCTCTCTCTCTCCCATCACTCTCTTTCTCTCTCACCCCTTTCCACCCCCCTATCTCTTTCTCTCACTCTCTCTCTGGCCTCAGGCACACCATGTAAAATCAATGGAGAGATCTTCCACTTCTCCTACCACGCCATTCCACTCACATTTGGGTGAACTATCCCTTTAATTGGAGATTATGTTGGTATAGTCGTATAAATCTTGTCCTTTTTTGGTCTATCACCTTTTTCTCTCACTCATTCGTGTTATTCTGGTGTTAAAAGGTAATTGATTTGGATTAAACCTGTTACTAAACAACCTGGGGGATGCATTTTTCGCAATTAGCATCAAATAAAATCATATATAATATACTACTTTGACATTTACAGTCCCAACAACAGTAGATGACTGCAATGCCAGGCAGCAGAACACACACACAAAACATAGACGCACGAAAGCACACACCTCCACCACATGATTACTACTGCTGTTACCAAGGGAATCATTTCATCATTATGTTGTTTTTTTACTGATGGGCTGTCTGCCATCATCTCCAGCCCATTTAAGGCTAATAAGGGAAATGGAAAACCTAGTCAGTAGCACAACTGAGGGCATTCAACCAAAATCGGTTTCCCTCTTTTAACCCAAACCCTCTGAATCAGAGAGGTGATGTGGGCTGCCTCAATCGACATCCACATTATCGGAACCCGTGGAGCAGTTGTTGTTGGCGATTAACTTGCCAGCTCGGAGAGTAGAAATAGTGACCTTTCGTTTACTGGCCCAATGCTCTTAACTGCTATGCTACCTGTCGCCCCTTAATACCAACCCAAAGTGTCAAACGGACATATTTGCACATTTCAATACTTTCAAACATCCGCTGTCAGAGCACCTGAGTTTGGAGAAGAAAAAAGTCTGAAATAATAGAGAAATTGCATTATATTGACTGAGCTGTCTAGTTGTTGCATAATTGAGCTGATGTGCATGTTAGTTAAAAGAGAGAAACATTAACCCATGCCATTAAACTATTGAACATTTACCACTATTGTGGTATGCCATTGTTGACTCTTTGTGCAACACAGGCTTGAGAGAGAGAGAGAGAGAGAGAGAGAGAGAGAGAGAGAGAGAGAGAGAGAGAGAGAGAGAGAGAGAGAGAGAGAATATCCCTCATCACTTCTAAAACCGTATATCTAACCCATCTTCTCCAGCTATACAGACGGTCTCCCAGACACATCATATCTCCTGAAACATCTCCACACTTTTTATCATTTTATAGAATTCAAATTCCACCCTAAGGCGCACAGAGACCATCCCATTAAATAATAGTAAAGGGTCCCACCTTTGACCCTGTTTCTCCTTGTTAGCCAAATAGCCAACTTTGTCTGAGCAAACAGAAAATTTAACAACACACATTTGGCTCAAACAGACATTCCAACAAAGACATTAATGGCATTAACCTGGCGCACAAAGAAAACACATGATGCACAGTTTCACTCATGACAAAGAAAGGACACCCCTGTCCGACTCCCGTGTCGCCCCTTGCCAACAAGCTATTAATGGCCAGGGCTCCATGTAGAACCCTCCACTGGAGGTCCCCTGACCTCTTTGGTACTGGGGGTTTGTAGAGCCCCCTCTATCTAAAACCCACTATACTCTCTGCCCCACATACCCCTGCCACTGATGTGCCTTCACTCCTGTTTGGCTCCTAATGTTCCTCACCTTAATGCAGAGCTTGTAAAGGATTTTCCTTCCCACCCAGTGTGGGAAAACGTTCTCAATTCTCATACTTGAGTAAAAGTGAAGATACCTTCATAGAAAATGACTCAAGTAAAAGTGAAAGTCACCCAGAAAAATACTACTTGATTTAAAGTAAAAAAATATTTGGTTTGAAATATACTTAAGCATCAAAAGTAAAAGTACAAGTGTAAATCATTTCAAATTCCTTATATTAAGCAAACCAGAGAGCATACTTTTCTTGCCTTTAATTTGCTGATAGCCACGGGCACGCTCCAACACTCAGACATCATTTAAAAACAAAGCATGTGTTTAGTGAGTCCGTCAGATCAGAGGCAGTAGGGATGACCAGGGAAGTTCTCTTGATAAGTGTGTGAATTTGATAATTGTCCTGTCCTGCTAAGCATTCAAAATGTAACGAGTACTTTTGGGTGCCAGGGAAAATGTAGAGTAAAAAGTATATAATTTTCTTTAGGATTGTTGTGAAGTAAAAGTAAAAAAAAAAAGTTAAAGTAGTCAAAAATATAAATAGTTAAGTAAAGTACAGATAACCCCAAAAAGTACTTTCAAGTATTTTTACTTAAGTACTTTACACCACTGCTCCCACACACTCAAACTACCCATGCTCAGAGTGTTAAATTCCAACAAGTCTCCCATACCCCCTTGCCAGTCCCCAGTTTCTGCCGTCACCTGCAGTGGCGGAAACATTGGTGGCCCCTACCCCTTTGGCAGCAACATGCATGCAGGTTCCCTCCAGTCGACATCAGTATGGTACAGCAGTCTCTGCGCCGCTTTTAGTCGGAATGCAGCCACCCTGCTTTCCAGTTCCACCAGGCCCTGTCCTTCTTCGTGGATGGACATGTACAACACTGACGCCCTCAGCCGGTGACCAGAAACAATCCACAAGGTTGAGGACAACCAGTTTATTCCACAGGGAGGATGCCGCCAGGTTGTTGATTATCAGCACCCAACTCTATATGACACTTGGGACAGGAGCCACCTACACCTGGCCAATCTTGACACCACTGCCTGTGAAAGCCCCACCCAGTTCTTTGTGACCCACCTCTCCAAGTCCAGGTACACCCCCAAAATGTTAAGCCCTTCACAACCCCCCTGCAAATCCCTCAAAGCCCCACATAACAGAGTTTTGCTCTTGCCCCAGTTCACCTTCGCTGACAAAGCTCCCTCCTACACCTTCAGACTAGTCTCTAGTGCCTGCATGTCCTGCCCATCCCTGTCCATCACAGAAACGTCATCTGCATTTACTGCCACTGCTATGTCTGTCAACAAACCCATGCCTGTCCAGCACACTCCCTGCAGTCTCTTGCGTAGGAGGCCCAAAAAAGGCTTAATGGCTAGTGTATATAACTGCCCTGATATAGGGCATCCTTGTCTAATCCCCTCCTCACTCAGACTGGCGCCCCCCTCCCACCTTGACCATACATGACATCCAGCATACATCTTCACACAAGCCAAAAACCTTTCCTCAAACACAGACATCACATTAAACAGATACTTATGGTCCACTCTATCAAAAGTCTTATTTTGGTCTAAAGAGACCAGTCCAACGTTCACATTAGAAACTCTCGACAAGTCCAACATGTCCCTGATTAAGAACAAGTTGTCCGTGATTGAGCATCCCGGTACACAATATACTTGTGTACTATAGAGACCAGATGGGACTTCAGTCTGTTATCGAGGACATTGGCAAATATATTTTAGCCCGCACAGAGCAATGCCACAGGCCTCCAGTTCTTAAGTTCACAAAAGTCCTCTTTTTTGGGCAGGAGAGTCAGAGGCAGCTCATAGGCAACTCTCCTACCCCGTCGCACTCACGCAACACGCAAAAGAAGTCCAGTCCAATTATTTCCCAGAATTTTTCATAAAACTCCACTGGGAGTCCATCGACCCCCAGTTCACGGTCGGGGGACATCTGGGTTACGGCCTCTGCCAGTTCATGGGACAATAGGGGAATGTCCATTTCATCCTTCTGTGCCAGAGAGAGCTTAGGGAGTTCTGCAAACAAAACCTGGGCACACATAGGATGACACAGTCCTCCCCTATTATACAACTCAGTATAAAACTCCACAGTCGCTCCTGCATCTCCCCCACCACAGAGGTCACCCGCTCATCCGACAGCGCAGACAATGCATACCCTTGGCTTCACTGGTCTGTCTTTCCAAACCAAAGAAGGAGCTTGGAGTGTCCGTCTCCTTAAGCATGAAGAACCTAGCTCTTACAAGTGCTGGATCGAAACCCTGAGCTGACAAGGTAAAAATATGTTGTTTTGCCCCTGAACAAGGCAGTTAACCCACTGTTCCCCGGTAGGCCGTAATTGTAAATAGGAATTTACATCCACTTCACTGATACTATGCTCGAGTTCCCCCAATACTTTCCTAGCCTCTAAGGATGAGTGAGCTGTTTACTGTTGACTGAAAAGACGAATTTGGACTTTTCCCACATCCCACCATTGACTCAGACTCATACTCCTCTATTCGCAGCTCTCACCTTTCCCAAAAAGTCTGGAAACCTGAGCAAAAAGTGATAACTTTTAAGAGCTTTACATTAAACCATGGTTATGTGGTGATCTGAAAAACCCACCTGGAAAATGGTAGTGCCCAACAGCCTATTGCTTTGATTCCTGGACATGTAAAACAGATCTAGGTGGGCTGCACTCACCCTAACCCCAAAGACACATGTATACTCTCTTGTGTTGGGATGTCTTGCACCTTTCCACCAGAGGCCCCAATAAACTTCTTTCTTCTCCCCCTTTTTCCTCTTCTGCTTGACACTCTCTTCCACCGGCCCCTAGTCGCTTGCCCTTCCAGATTAACCTGACTAGGCCCATCCATGACATGACTAGACCCAGTCTCGGGTACAACACCATCCATGACATGACTAGACCCAGTCTCAGGTACACCACCATCTATAGCATGACTAGACCCAGGCTCAGGTACACCACCATCCATGACATGACTAGACCCAGTCTCAGCTACACCACCATCTATAGCATGACTAGACCCAGTCTCAGGTACACCACCATCCATGACATGACTAGACCCAGTCTCAGGTACACCACCATCCATAACATGACTAGACCCAGTCTCAGGTACACCACCATCCATAACATGACTAGACCCAGCCTAATTTACACCAGCATCTCTCTCCTGATTAGACCCAGCCTCAGCTACACCACCATCTATAGCATGACTAGACCCAGCCTCATCTACACAGTGGTTGCTCCACTAAAAGTTTTGAAATTATGCTGCGAGACATAGAGGTCATTTATGGTTTAGTACAGTACCCTGCATCACTACTTCATTGCTCCAGACCAGCGCAAGGGGAGTTAGAGCACTGGTTATGCTTTTGGGTCCTACTGTGTCTCTAACTGAGAATGAATGGGTGACATAAACCTAAATAGAAACTGATAATTGTGCACGACTTCAGCATTACTTACTAAGATAGTTGTTACACTAAGGTTTTTATTATTTTATTTTGTTAGGATTATTTTGCTCTTACTGTAGTACCGTAGCCCACTCCCGACCGGTCATGTTGTACAGCGCCTGAGTGGCATAATGGTCTAAAACTCTGCATAGCTGTGTTGCTACAGATGCTGGTTCAATACCTGTGCTGGCCTTGACTGTGTTTCTCCTGCTTCTGTTGCTTTCTGGCACTTGGTTCGGTGCCTATAGTTGACCTGTGCTTTGATGTGAGATGGCGAGGAGGCTGAGAGCTTTTTTTCCCTGCTTTCAATCCTCTCTCATATGTTCAGAAACCAATTCTGATGTTCATCAGGTTTTCCACCCATAACAGAGCAGTGCTTTATTGTGCAGTGATAAACAATATCTCTCTGTCTCTCTTTTGTTCTCTCTCTCTCTCTTTCTCTCTGTCTCTCTCTCTCCCCTCTCTCTGTGGGGTTCTCGCTTAGTTTATTGCTTAGTGTTAGGCCAGACATCTGTGTGGTACAGGGTAAAAGGCTGCTTCCTCCCTCCCTTCCTCCATCCATCCATCTCTACTGGGTTATTTCTAGATGTAACTCCCCCGTGAGGCGAGCTGTTCGCTCACCAGAAGAGTTCTCCACTTGAAACTGAAAGGGGGAACTTAATCTTGTTGACCCACTCTCTCTCTTTCCACTTTGAACCAGGTTTATTAATTGGCCTTTCCAATACGACATCTCCTCCTCACCGCACAACTAAGAACAGGAGTTTGTAGTGCAATGGTGTGTGGGCTGTTTTTATATTATTAACTACATTAAGTAAGGAAAGATGTAATATATGAATTCCTGAAAATAATGTGAAAACTGGTTATATAAAGACTCTTTATAATGTAATAATAACAATGTATTCATAAAGTTAAGAGAACCTTCAAACCTTACTACCAACACAGTGCTATTACTGTATTAGCTCGAGCTCAAGAGTGGTGGAGAGGACCAATTGCAGTCACTAAACCAGGCTGTAATATACCAGCAAAACTGGAGACTGATGGCAAACCAACTAATCTGATTGCCATCTGACTGTCAGTCCATTCAAAGAGTCATGAGTGATGAGCGCTCTTGCAGCTCCAAGCTGGTTTATGGAGAATTCACTTTTTGTTATAATACCTTGTTTGGCTTGGGCTTGGATGATTCTGCGCAGAGCAGAATTTGGGATTTAAATTCTGATTCAGCAGATTTTGAGTGAATTCTTTCCATTGCTCGGTTTTCTTTTCCCAGCAGCTCCTGAAGGCATTCAGTGAGCTGACCTAAGCTCTCAGTGGACAAACACCATATCTCTTTATTTTCTTACATCAGATCTCTCTCTCTGTCTGTCTGTCTCTCTCGCTCTCTCCCCCTCCCTCTCTCCCTAACTGTGAGTCCCTCCAGACTGGATAAGGCTGTGAAAGCCTAGAGTGAAAACATCAAACCCAGTGTAACATAACTCAAGGCACACGAGAAACAGACAGGAGAGAAGGGAAGGCACTAAGAGCATGTTAAAGTGTTTGGCTTGAAAGCCAGTCACACCATGGATATCTCAGTGCTTCTCACTGTTGACTGTAATCAAAGAATATGTCACTTATTTTCTTTGTCATGGGAAAGATATTTTAACTCTTGCCACCAGTGGTGGTTCCCAAGTGATGTCATTATAGAGAGAGACTGAAAGTGGGCAGATGAAATACGTATTGGTCTTATTCATGATCATAAATTATTAAAAGGATTAATAATTTATATCAGATGATCAGTATTTCAACGGCATCGGTCGATTTTACGTACTGGACATCTCAATCCAAGGACACATCAGTTCACCCAAATGCAAATCACCATGAAGCACGACCTGTTGTGTATGATATACTGGGTGTCATCTGTTTCTCTACATGTCCATGTACTTCATTTAACTAAAGCAGCCATTAGAACAGGCTAAGATTAGTTGTTTGTCCTTGTCTGATTAGTAAGCCATCTCTACATCTTCATTCCAAATGGCCCCCTATGTCCTTAACGGAGTGGCTGCTGTTCCGGATCTTCTGGAACACTTGACTTGCTGTTGCAAAAAAAATAGATTTCTGCGCATGCAGGATCCACTAGCCTACCACTTTTCAGCTGCTGCTCAGTGCTCAGTCACTCCTCCATTGTTAGTGCTGTCACTCCTCTGTTGTAACATTAGGTAAAAGCAAACATAAGCAGGACACAAACAGGTTGTCTAGCAATTTCATGTTCTTTTTTCAGGGGGGAGTTGGCTATTTGTGGCCTACACAGCATATCAAACAAGCAAGCCACAGACAGCCAGTCAATAGCGATTTAATGTACTTTTTTTCATCATTGTTACAAACATTGGCAAACAGGTCAGATCTGGGTCTGATTCTGTGGCTCAGAGGCCTGTCCTGGACCCCTGTGGAGGGGCTGTGGAGGGCTGTTGACATTGTGTGGCCCCTGGGGTCCAGGGCTCTTCTCCGGTGGAGAGGATGGTGGGTAGAACACACAGAGAGACTGATGACTGCTTTCTACAGAGAGAGAGAGAGCGAGAGAGAGAGAGAGAGAGAGAGAGAGAGAGAGAGAGAGAGAACAGACAGGCTCCAAATCCTGCAGATGGATGGAATGTTAATGTGAGGATAAGACGAGGCACAGCCTGGAGGCTCTTATATGCTACCACTCAAGCCCAGCCCTTACAAAACACACCCAACACTCAGAGAGAGAGAGAGAGAGCAGGAGAGGAAGAAAGAGAAACAGTATGCTCTTATAGTCTATCCAGGCCCCTCCACAACACAACACACCCAGCACTCAGAGAGAGAGAGAGAGAGCAGGAGAGGAAGAAAGAGAGATAAGAAGCTCTTATCCTGAGAGGGAGAGGGACAGATAGAGGGTGAGGGAGAGAGAGAGCATGACTGAGTGTTATTGTAGTGTGCTTTTAGAAAGTATAGACTGTCCATCTAGAACGACACTGAGTTAGACCAATGTGTTCTTTTGCAACTTGGACATTATCTGTTTGCTTCTATCATTCTTTCTACCACTGTTCTTATCACGCTCTCTCTCTTTCTGCCTTTGTTGTGTTGCATGGCTATCCTGATTTCTCTGTCACCACCAGAAACAGCACATGATATTCTCTCTCTCTTTCTCTCTCTCTCTCGCGCTCTTGCTCTCTCTCTCTCTCTCGCTCTCCCTCCCTCCCTCTCTCTGTCTCTCTCTGTCTCTCTCTCTGACTCTCTCTCGCTCTGTCGCTCTCTCTCTCTTAAGGAGCTTTATTGTCATGGGAAACATATGTATAGAATAAACATAATAAACAATAAAACATGTACAGTTAATATTACATCACAAAAGTTCCAAAAGAATAAAGACATTTCAAATGTCATGTTAAATCAAATCAAATCAAATCAAATGTATTTGTCACATACACATGGTTAGCAGATGTTAATGCGAGTGTAGCGAAATGCTTGTGCTTCTAGTTCCGACAATGCAGTAATAACGAACAAGTAATCTAACTAACAATTCCAAAAAAAAACTACTGTCTTATACACAATGTAAGAGGATAAAGAATATGTACATAAGGATATATGAATGAGTGATGGTACAGAGCAGCATAGGCAAGATACAGTAGATGATATCGAGTACAGTATATACATATGAGATGAGTATGTAAACCAAGTGGCATAGTTAAAGTGGCTAGTGATACATGTATTACATAAGGATGCAGTCGATGATATAGAGTACAGTATCTACGTATGCATATGAGATGAATAATGTAGGGTAAGTAACATTATATAAGGTAGCATTGTTTAAAGTGGCTAGTGATATATTTACATCATTTCCCATCAATTCCCATGATTAAAGTGGCTGGAGTAGAGTCAGTGGCATTGACAGTGTGTTGGCAGTAGCCACTCAATGTTAGTGGTGGCTGTTTAACAGTCTGATGGCCTTGAGATAGAAGCTGGTTTTCAGTCTCTCGGTCCCAGCTTTGATGCACCTGTACTGACCTCGCCTTCTGGATGACAGCGGGGTGAACAGGCAGTGGCTCGGGTGGTTGATGTCCTTGATGATCTTTATGGCCTTCCTGTAGCATCGGGTGGTGTAGGTGTCCTGGAGGGCAGGTAGTTTGCCCCCGGTGATGCGTTGTGCAGACCTCACTACCCTCTGGAGAGCCTTACGGTTGAGGGCGGTGCAGTTGCCATACCAGGCGGTGATACAGCCCGCCAGGATGCTCTCGATTGTGCATCTGTAGAAGTTTGTGAGTGCTTTTGGTGACAAGCCGAATTTCTTCAGCCTCCTGAGGTTGAAGAGGCGCTGCTGCGCCTTCCTCACGATGCTGTCTGTGTGAGTGGACCAATTCAGTTTGTCTGATGTGATGTGATGTGTATGCCGAGGAACTTAAAACTTGCTACCCTCTCCACTACTGTTCCATCGATGTGGATGGGGGGGTGTTCCCTCTGCTGTTTCCTGAAGTCCACAATCATCTCCTTAGTTTTGTTGACGTTGAGTGTGAGGTTATTTTCCTGACACCACACTCCGAGGGCCCTCACCTCCTCCCTGTAGGCCGTCTCGTCGTTGTTGGTAATCAAGCCTACCACTGTTGTGTCGTCCGCAAACTTGATGATTGAGTTGGAGGCGTGCGTGGCCACGCAGTCGTGGGTGAACAGGGAGTACAGGAGAGGGCTCAGAACGCACCCTTGTGGGGCCCCAGTGTTGAGGATCAGCGGGGAGGAGATGTTGTTGCCTACCCTCACCACCTGGGGGCGGCCCGTCAGGAAGTCCAGTACCCAGTTGCACAGGGCGGGGTCGAGACCCAGGGTCTCGAGCTTGATGACGAGCTTGGAGGGTACTATGGTGTTGAATGCCGAGCTGTAGTCGATGAACAGCATTCTCACATAGGTATTCCTCTTGTCCAGATGGGTTAGGGCAGTGTGCAGTGTGGTTGAGATTGCATCGTCTGTGGACCTATTTGGGCGGTAAGCAAATTGGAGTGGGTCAAGGGTGTCAGGTAGGGTGGAGGTGATATGGTCCTTGACTAGTCTCTCAAAGCACTTCATGATGACGGATGTGAGTGCTACGGGGCGGTAGTCGTTTAGCTCAGTTACCTTAGCTTTCTTGGGAACAGGAACAATGGTGGCCCTCTTGAAGCATGTGGGAACAGCAGACTGGTATAGGGATTGGTTGAATATGTCCGTAAACACACCGGCCAGCTGGTCTGCGCATGCTCTGAGGGCGCGGCTGGGGATGCCGTCTGGGCCTGCAGCCTTGCGAGGGTTAACACGTTTAAATGTCTTACTCACTTCGGCTGCAGTGAAGGAGAGACCGCATGTTTTCGTTGCAGGCCGTGTCAGTGGCACTGTATTGTCCTCAAAGCGGGCAAAAAAGTTGTTTAGTCTGCCTGGGAGCAAGACATCCTGTTCCGTGACTGGGCTGGGTTTCTTCCTGTAGTCCGTGATTGACTGTAGACCCTGCCACATGCCTCTTGTGTCTGAGCTGTTGAATTGAGATTCTACTTTGTCTCTGTACTGACGCTTAGCTTGTTTGATAGCCTTGCGGAGGGAATAGCTGCACTGTTTGTATTCAGTCATGTTACCAGACTCCTTGCCATGATTAAAAGCAGTGGTTCGCGCCTTCAGTTCCACACGAATGCTGCCATCAATCCACGGTTTCTGGTTGGGGAATGTTTTAATCGTTGCTATGGGAACGACATCTTCAACGCACGTTCTAATGAACTCGCACACCGAATCAGCGTATTCGTCAATGTTGTTGGCTGACGCAATACGAAACATCTCCCAGTCCACGTGATGGAAGCAGTCTTGGAGTGTGGAGTCAGCTTGGTCGGACCAGCGTTGGACAGACCTCAGCGTGGGAGCTTCTTGTTTTAGTTTCTGTCTGTAGGCAGGGATCAACAAAATGGAGTCGTGGTCAGCTTTTCCGAAAGGGGGGCTGGGCAGGGCCTTATATGCGTCGCGGAAGTTAGAGTAACAATGATCCAGGGTCTTTCCACCCCTGGTTGCGCAATCGATATGCTGATAAAATTTAGGGAGTCTTGTTTTCAGATTAGCCTTGTTAAAATCCCCAGCTACAATGAATGCAGCCTCCGGATAAATCGTTTCCAGTTTGCAGAGAGTTAAATAAAGTTCGTTCAGAGCCATCGATGTGTCTGCTTGGGGGGGGATATATACGGCTGTGATTATAATCGAAGATAATTCTCTTGGTAGATAATGCGGTCTACATTTGATTGTGAGGAATTCTAAATCAGGTGAACAGAAGGATTTGAGTTCCTGTATGTTTCTTTCATCACACCATGTCACGTTGGCCATAAGGCATACGCCCCCGCCCCTCTTCTTACCAGAAAGATGTTCGTTTCTGTCCGCGCGATGTGTGGAGAAACCCGCTGGCTGCACCGCTTCGGATTGCGTCTCTCCAGTGAGCCACGTTTCCGTGAAGCAGAGAACGTTACAGTCTCTGATGTCCCTCTGGAATGCTACCCTTGCTCGGATTTCATCAACCTTGTTGTCAAGAGACTGGACATTGGCAAGAAGAATGCTAGGGAGTGGTGCACGATGTGCCCGTCTCCGGAGTCTGACCAGAAGACCGCTTTGTTTCCCTCTTTTTCTGAGTCGTTTTTTTGGGTCGCTGCATGGGAACCATCCCGTGGCACTGGTTGTAAGGCAGAACACAGGATCCGCATCGCGAAAAACATATTCTTGGTCGTACTGGTGGTGAGTTGACGCTGATCTTATATTCAGTAGTTCTTCTCGGCTGTATGTGATGAAACCTAAGATGACCTGGGGTACTAGTGTAAGAAATAACACGTAAAAAAACTAAAAACTGCATAGTTATGTCTATATACAGTGTTGTAACAATGTGCAAATAGTTAAAGTACAAAAAGGAAAATAAATGAACATAAATATGGGTTGTATTTACAATGGTGTTTGTTCTTGACTGGTTGCCATTTTCTTGCGGCAACAGGTCACAAATCTTGCTGCTGTGATGGCACACTGGTATTTCACCAAGTAGATATGGGAGAATATCAAAATTGGATTTGGTTTTGAATTCTTTGTGGGTCTGTGTAATCTGAGGGAAATATGTGTCTCTAATATTGTCATACATTTAGCAGGAGGTTAAAAAGTGCAGCTCAGTTTCCACCTCATTTTGTGGGCGGTGTGCACATAGCCTGTCTTCTCTTGAGAGCCAGGTCTGCCTACTGAGGCCTTTCTCAATAGCAAGGCTATGCTCACTGAGTCTGTACATAGTCAAAGCTTTCCTTAATTTTGGGTCACAGAGGTCAGGTATTCTGCCACTGTGTAATCTCTGTTTAGGGCCAAATAGCATTCTAGTTTACTCAGTTTTTTTGTTAATTCTTTCCAATGTGTCAAGTAATTATCTTTTTGTTTTCTTATGATTTGGTTTTGTCTGATTGTGTTGCTGTCCTGGGGCTCTGTGGGGTCTGTTTGTGTTGGTGAACAGAGCCCCAGGACCAGCTTGCTTAGGGGACTCTTCTCCAGGTTCATCTCTCTGTAGGTGATGGCTTTGTTATGGAAGGTTTGGCAATTGCTTCATTTTAGGTGGCTGCAGAATTTAACGGCTATTTTCTGGATTTTGATCATTAGCGGGTGTCGTCCTAATTCTGCTCTGCATGTATTATTTGGTGTTTTACATTGTGGAGGATATTTTTGCAGGATTCTGCATGCAGAGTCTCAATTTGGTGTTTCTCCCATTTGATTAATTCTTGGTTGGTGAGCGGACCCCAGACTTCACAACCGTAAAGGGCAATGGGTTCTATATCTGATTCAAGTATTTTTTGTCAGATCTTAAATGGTATGTCAAATTTTATGTTCCTTTTGATGAGGTAGAAGGCCCTTCTTGCCTTGTCTCTCAGATCGTTCACAGCTTTGAGGAAGTTACCTGTGACGATGATGTTTAGGCCGAGGGACATTTTTTTTTGTGTGTGCTATATGGCAACGGTGTCTAGATGGAATTTGTGTTTGTGGTCCTGGCAACTGTACCTTTTTTGGAACACCATTATTTTTGTCTTACTGAGATTTACTGTCAGTTCCCAGGTCTGACAGAATCTGTGCAGAATATCTATGTGCTGCTGTAGGCACTCCTTGGCTGTGGACAGAAGCATCAGATCATCAGCAAACAGTAGACGTTTCATTTCAGATTCTAGTAGGGTGAGGCCGGGTGCTGCAGACTGTTCTAGTGCCCTTGCCATTTAGTTTATACCTATGTTGAAGAGGGTGGGGCTCAAGCTGGATCTGTGTCTCACCCCACGGCCCTGTGGAAAGAAATGTTTGTGTTTTTTACCAATTTTAGTTAACGGCACATGAATGTGTACATGAATTTTATAATGTTGTATGTTTTTCCCCCAACATCACTTTCCATTCATTTGTATAGCAGATTCTTATGCCAAATTGAGTTGATCGCTTTTTTGAAATGAACAAAACATGAGAAGACTTTGCCTTTATTTTTGTTTGTTTGTTTGGAAATTAGGGTGTGCAGGGAGAATACGGGGTGTGCTGTACGGTAATTTGGTAAAAAGCCAATTTGACATTTGGACATTGTTTTCACTGAGGAAATGTACGAGTCTGCTGTTAATGATAATGCAGAGGATTTTCCCAAGGTTGCTGCTGACATATATCCCACGATTATCAGGAATCGAGGTAAGAACCAGATGCAGACACGTTGAATTGACAATGGTTTAATATTCCTACAGGGGCAGGTAATAGACAGGTCAAGGCAGGCAGTGGCCAGTAACCAGAGGTGGGGCAACGGTATCGGACGGCAGGCAGGCTCAGGGTCAGGGTTTGCAGAAGTCAACAATCCAGAGGTGGGGCAAAGGTACAGGATGGCAGGCAGAGTAGTCAGGCAGGTGAACTCAGAGTCAGGACAGGCAAGGGTCAAATCCAGGAGGGCAAGAATAAGAGAGACTGGGAAAAGCAGGAGCTGAGAACAAAAATGCTGGTTGACTTGACACACAAAACAAACTGGCAACAGACAAAACACAGGTATAAATACATTGGGGATAGTGGGGAAGATGGGCGACACCTGGAGGGGGGTGGAGACAATCACAAAAACAGGTGAAACAGATCAGGGTGTGACAACAATAGTTATTGGGGTCAAATTTGTCTCTACTTTTGTGAATTGGGGTGATCAGTCCTTGGTTCCAAACATTTGGGAAGATGCCAGAGCTGAGGATGATGTTAAAGAGTAATAGTATAGCCAATTGGAATTTGTGTTCTGTATAATTTATAATTTCATTTAGGATACCATCAACACCACATACCTTTTTGGGTTGGAGGGTTTGTATTTTGTCATATAGTTAATTACATGTAATTGGAGAATCCAGTGGGTTCTGGTAGTCTTTAATAGTTGGTTCTAATATTTGTATTTCATCATGTATATGTATTTTTGCTGTTGGTTCTTTGTTATAGAGCCTAACAGATTGGATAAGTGGTTAATCCATACATCTCTGTTTTTGATAGATAACTCTTTGTGTTGTTGTTTGGTTAGTGTTTTCCAATCTTCCCAGAAGTGGTTAGATTCTATGTATTCTTCAAATACATTGAGCTGGCTTGTGACATGCTGTTCCTTCTTTTTCAGTAGTGTATTTCTCTATTGTTTTAGTGATTCACCACAGTGAAGGCATAGGCTCAGGTTTTCTGGGTCTCTAGGTTTTTGGTTGGACATGTTTCTCAATTTCTTTCATAAGGTTTTTGCAATCTTCATCAAACCATTTGTCATTGTTGTTCTTAGGTTGTCTGCCTGACATTTGTATATTTGATAGGGAAAGCTGTGAGGTCAAATATACTGTTTAAGTTTTCTACTGCGAAGTTTACACCTTCCCTAATGTTGTCTAGAAGTTGTCTAGAAGGGCTTGAAATTGTTGTTGCCTAATTGTTGTTTGGTAGGTTTCTACACTCATTTCCTTCCATCTATAGAATTTCTTAATATTATGCAGTTCCTTTGGCATTTATGCCTCATGATTGAGAATTGCTCTGTACAAGTAGACTGTGATTTTGCTGTGATCTGATAGAGGTGTCAGTCGGCTGACAGTGAACACTCTGAGAGACTCTGGGTTGAGGTCAGTGATAAAGTAATCTACAGTACTAATGCCAAGATATGAGCTGTAGGTGTACCTACTGTAAGAGTCCCCTCGAAGCCTACCATTGACTATGTACAGAATGTGTGACAGAGCTACAGGAGTTATGACCCATTTTTGGGGTTGTTTTGTCATTGTTGTGTCTAGGGGGGCATATTTGGGAGGGAATGCTATCACCTCCAGGTAAGTGTTTGTCTACTAAGAGTGTCAGGTTCTTGTCCAGTTCTGGCATTTAGGGCGCCACAGCCTATTACATGTCACTGGGCCTGGAAATGGTTGAGCTCCCCCTTTAGGATGGGGATTCTATTGGGGGATCTCTCTCCTTTTTCTTTTCTCGCTCTCTCAGGCAAACACACAAACTCACTCACCACCACTTAAAGTACATGTCTGATGGTACAGCATGATGGAACAATGGGAATAGTGTCTCTCACTTAGGACACAATGTTATTTAGCGAAGAATGATTGAGGATGGAACACATAGCATGCCTGGGCATGGTCTATTGATGATGTCTGGATCACTGAATCAGATCACACTGCACAAACACAATGCATCTCAATATATTGCTGTGTCAATGGTGAGGTGGGCGTGTTACACGGAACCCAAACCGGCTGCGTGCGTGCGCCATCGTGCATACATTTATTTTGTCCCCCTACACCAAACGCGATCACGACAAGCAGGTTAAAATATTTTTTAAACTCTGAACCAATGACATTATTTTGGGGACAGGTCGAAAAGCATTAAACATGTATGGCAATTTAGCTAGTTAGCTTGCACTTGCTAGCTAATTTGTCCTATTTAGCTAGCTTGCTGTTGCTAGCTAATTTGTCCTGGGATATAAACATTGAGTTGTTATTTTACCTGAAATGCACAAGGTCTTCTACTCTGACAATTATTCCACACATAAAACGGCCAACCAAATCGTTTCTAGTCTTCTCTCCTCCTTCTGGGCTTTTTCATCTTTGAACTTATATGGTGATTGGCATCTACACTTTCATAGTATTACCACGACGACCGGCAAAACAGTTCGTCTTTCAATCACCCACGTGGGTATAACCAATGAGGAGATGGCACGGGGGTACCTGCTTCTATAAACCAATGAGGAGATGGGAGAGCCAGGACTTTCAGCGCAATCTGCGTCAGAAATAGAAAGGAGTCCTATTTTAGCCCATGGCAACGCAGACACTCGTTGGCGCGCGCGACGTGTCCGGTCTGGTCAGCATGTTACATACATCTACAAACTGTTAGTGGTGGCACTTTGTCTCAGCCTGGACTCAGTGGCTCTGGATCTACAGTAGGCTCCCCATTGAGTGGTGTAAACACCCTGTGTTACCATTATCAAACAGTCTCCAGATAACGCTGATTTTAGTCATCACAGATAAAATACTTTAAATCCTTTGAGTGGCAAGGAAGAGTCTTCAGAGGTGTAAGAATAATTCGGAGTACACAACTAATTGGTGCAGTGTCAGTAAACTCACAGAGCGCTTCATGTCCAATGTTTCATGTTGTGAATTATTCCCTTTGGAGGGATAGTGACGAACAGAACAGAAAGAGACAAGGGTGTCTGAGAAAAAGTCAAGTTCACCAGTTAAAAACAACGGAAGATGAATCAAGGTGACACTGGGAGTGGTGAGAGATGACAGAACCCAATGTGTGTGTGCATGTGCGCGTGTCACAGACAAAGTTTCTCGCCCTGTGAATTCATCGAGCCCTGAGCTGTCCTGATCCACAACAAAGAGAGCCGGATTTATCTGTGAGCCATGGAGGGCACCAAGGGGAATGAGGATTAATGGGCTGTGTAGGCCGGGGCCTGGGCCTTGTCTGACACTGGCGCCAGGATAGGGCTGCTCCAGCCCAGGGAGGTCCTGTGGCAGCCTGCCCCAGGTAGAGGGGTGCCCGGAGGGGGAGGCATGGATCTGAAGCCCCTGGATCGAAGCATTACCCCGCTCCAGCCAGGGCTCATATGGGACTCTGTGTTTGATATCTATGTTGAAGTGGGAGAACAAAGAGTTCAGATGGGGATTGTTCGGTGTGTGTGTGTGTGTGTGTGTGTGTGTGTGTGTGTGTGTGTGTGTGAATGGGTTGGTTCTTCTATTCTAAAATAGTCCCCACAAGGATAGTAAAACAAGGACAAGTCTTCCTTGTGGGGACATTTTCCACGTCCCTATGAGGAAAAAGGCTATTTTAAATTCAGGGATTAGGTTTAGGGTTAGGGTTACAATTAGGATTAGGGTTAGGGTAAAGGGTTAGACTGCAGTGGGCTAAGTCAGGGTCACACAGAGTGTTTTTTGGCAGTCTTAAACACATCTACTTTGAAACAAAAGTATACACCTCACACACATGGTTATGGGATCAAGAAAAAGAAAACACCTGTACCATGTCAGATATAGATTTGAAATGTATTACATTTTGAGTTTGCATTCCAATATTACACTTTATATACAATTCAGAAGACTGAAATATAACACAACTGTTTGACATAGAATCACTGGATTTTTGTTGTTTTTAATTATGAAATGATGAAACATTAATAACGTTTAACCCATGAGGCCAAAGATTTTGGTCATTGACTGCAGGAAAGGGATGCACCTGCTAAACGAAACCCTTTGAGGCAAATAGCTAGGTTGCATCCCAAATGGGTGCTATTTGTCTCACCATCCTTTTATCCCTGTGGCTTGACTGAGGTGTTATCTCCATAGACATCTAGTTAGAGGACTGAGTCCTGACCGACTGAGTCCTGACCGACTGAGTCCTGACCGACTGAGTCCTGACTGACTGAGGAGTCCTGACTGACTGAGTCCTGACTGGGAAAACATGCTGCTAGACGAGGGGGTATAGCTCAGCCTGATCACTAGACTTAGATTTCAGATGTTTGAAAAGGTCCCCATATTGATATATATTGATACATGCCTTCCGCGGCACTAACAAATGTGTAGTTTTTGCGATTATGCACCACTGGCCGCAAACTCGTGATAACTGGAGCCAGAGCACCCTGCTTAGACCACTGTACCACTGCAGTTCACAGTGCTCTAGCAAGCCGTGAAAATACTTGATGATACATTTTTTATTATTTTGTACTAAACTGTTAACCTTTGAGTTGTTTCTGTTTTAACCCAGTAACCATGCAGAATGAATGCATCAAAAATATCCATAATACGTGGAATTTCAAAGGGAAACTATGAGAACTTGTTGGTAATGTATATCTACCACGTTGGGGCACCGGTAGTTTGGGTGCGTGTTTGTGTGTCTGTGCGTTTGTGTGTGTGTGAGCGTGTGTCTGTGCATGTGCGCGTGTGCATGGGTTGGCGAGGGGGGTATATGTACCACGGCCCTGTGTGTGTGTACAGAAGCTCTATCTAGCTGTACAGTCAGAACACCAGCAGGCCACCCAACGGCAGCACGGACCAACGCTGGGGTGATTACCCTTTTGTCCTCTAGCTGCTTATCCCACGGACGCAGGTCCCAGATAATGAATTCCTTTCAATATTAGACATTTTCAAGATCCCAGCCCCTCGCCTGATTATTATTGGCCCTATTCCACTGATTTCATGAATACTGCAGACTGAGATTCTAGTCCAGTGTGACATTCAGAGAGCTTCCCTTCTGCTGCAAGGTTATTGAAGAGTGAATTGCATTAAGCCAAGGCGTTTATATTGCAGTAATACTGTATGTATTCCCTGTTTTATGCTTGGATTGGGAGCTTTTGGCACAGAGGAGATTTTCTCATGTCTCCCATCATTAATTGTGTTTATTTTGCACTTTAGAGGTTGAAAGGGTTTTAAATGAAAGCCATGATGGCTATTGCACACATTATTTCAGTGTCAACATTTGATATTCAATATTGTACCTGGGAAAGTTATAGCATTTGAATATAATTAATTCAGCCAAAGAAGTCGCGCTTCTGTTCGACCTTGAGTCATATGTTTACACTTTGCATCTTACAGATGGTAATGGTATGCTTTGTACAATGGGGTATTGTGCCTGCCCTTAACACTTCTGTTCGGTATTTCCACGACTGTACCTTGGCTGTGTGTGTGTGTGTGTGTGTGTGTGTGTGTGTGTGTGTGTGTGTGTGTGTGTGTGTGTGTGTGTGTGTGTGTGTGTGTGTGTGTGTGCATACGTGCGTGCACACGTTGGTGGTGGTAGACACTGCTGTTGAGCATGATAAAGTCAGCTATAGGTCCTCATTCATCTCAGAAAAGTCTCCATCTTTTTCTCTCTCTCCCTCTCTCCCTCTGTACCTTAAAGAACGGATGAAATGGAAATCTGTTCCAACCAAGGCACCATCAGGGGAGACAACGAACCAGAAACAAAACGGCAACTGCAAGGTCTTTTATTTTAGAGAGGTATCTTAACGCCTAAAAAAAAGGACGGAAAAGGGAATCTGAATTAATCATCGGTTTCATTTCCATATAACCTCGGAAGCATCTGTCAGAACATGTTAAGTGAGCAAGACGCGTTTGGTAAAGGGCAATCTCGTGTGGCGGAGGTCTGTTTGTTGAAACTACTTCCTGAAATAGTGCTGAGCTAGGTGTTTAGAGCTAGGTGTTTAAGGCTATGTTCCAAATGACACCCTACTCCTACTACTAGCCCTATGGGTTCTTCAAAATGAGTGCAATACTTAGGGAATAGGGTGCTGTTTGGGACGCAGCCTCTGCTTGTGGGCACTGCGCTGGAGCACTTAGCTCTGGAAGTGCTAACTGTATGTATGTGTGTGTGTGTGCGTGTGTGTGAGAGAGCATGGCTGGAAGACAGGGTTCACCCTAGCTGCTTGTGCAACGAGGAGCTTGTCTCTGCTTGTCAGGCAGTTGGCTTTGTAGCCAAACATCTGGGCTGTGTATGAACATGACTTTGAGTGGTACAGCTCAGCATGTGAGTGTTCTGTCTAAGATTTTTCATGTGAACTCTTTTTTTGAGGCAGTTGCTACATCCATTGTCAGACTTACACATTTATGATATGTACCCATTGATTCTTGAAGAATAGAACTTATGAATGCCTCATGAGTTTAGTTCAGAACCCAAAATATACGTTTGTTTCACTCCAATGTTTGTAAACAAAGTAAACGTAAACAAGCACTGTACAGCCTCAAAACATGGTTTTGATATCATGGACGGTCAGTCTTTTTATCCATAGCCCATGAATTTGAAGGGGAGTACATTTCTCAAGCCCAATCCCTCAGCTGTTTACCAATACAAGTGGCAGGGAGCTTTCTTTGTTATTGTTATTTGTTACTGAAAAACTGGTGTCCTTACCTGGAGTGCACACTGAAACCTATTCAAATGAGGAATGGGTCACAAAGGCTCTGACGAAGGCCAATATGCTGATACATAAGCTTGACTAAACTAAGTAATAATGGCAAGAGCTAACACAGATGTGAAAGTTGGCCTACTCTTCCTTTTAGGAGGTTTGGGTCTGAAATCTGAAGGATGGCACAAACCATAGGGTGAGCTGTTGTCAAACTGGTACTCAGGTCTTCTCCGGATTCCGTGGCATACAGTTGTTTTAGTCTATTTGGTATTAGGGAAGCACATTTTCTTGTTACATTGCAAGACATTAGAGTGAGCTTTAATATCAAAGCCGTAAGACGAGAGGAATTTTCAATTAAATATTGGGTATTTATTGAAGTCGCATCTGGGACAATACTTCCCAAAAACATGCATCGCTCCAACACATAAAGCTGTGCCGCTCTACAGTACGTGTCTGCTGAAGAGAAAGTCAGTCTCCCGGCCTCCCTCCCAGACACAGTACTCTGTAAATGGACCATGGTCTCTCTGTTCTCTCTGTTCTGTTCAACAAAGCACATTCCCTGGGGAAGGTTTGAGCTTTTTCCCCTGACATGGGCCCAGTATTGGAGTGGGGAGGCTGAGGTTGCCAGTGGTATGGCGTTTGGGGAGGGAGGTCTGTGTGTGTACAGTAGTACAATACCATGACTGCTACAAATACTGACATTTTAACACAAAGCTGTTGGACTTCTCCCCACACTATAAACCCACACTCCCCAAACACAATGGAATTAAAACTGGATCGTAGGCTATTATGCCTACGTTAAAATTACATATGCTCTTCCCTAACCAAAACTATTGGCCTATGCTTCTTATTGTGCGTTCAGGCGATATAGACGTGTTTGCAGTGATAGTTAGCATTTCTCTCATCTTGTGTTATTGAAGGTGCTATTTCGAACGTAGCCTCTGTGCAGGGGCTCTTCAGCATATCATGAATAAAGGCCCATCAATAATGGCCTTGTTGGTACATGCCCAATTGCGCGTGTTTGTGTTTTCCCTGTCCTGGACTAAATATATGCATGAGGAGTCGCGCACACACTCATCTTGTCTACTTAGGCATACAACTCAAAGGCACTACTCTTAACTTGGGTAAAACATCCTGGCAAATCTCATAATTTCTACATTTCTGTTTAAATACAGATTCAAATCTGTAAAACTTTTCTGGTAAAAAGTATGGATTGATGCAATTCAAAAGCAACTGTATATAGTATTAGACAAGGGTTGTATGTATCCAGCATCTCAGAGTAGGAGGAGTGCTGATCTAGGATCAGCCCTCCCTTCCATGCAATGTAATTCATTGCGATCAAAAAGGCTAAACAGATCCTTAATCAGCCCTCCTACTTTCGGACGCATGATACATACGGTCCCGAATCTGTTTCCCAGGGTGACCGTTATTGTAAAGATACCATTTCATCGAAGCAGGAAATCAAAGGGAATCAGGCAAGATGTATGTATGACCTCAATACAGTATATTTGCTATTGGGATGGCCATGGGGTGTAATGACCCATCCCTTGTGCATCACTAACCAAAGAAGCTTTGGGCTTAATCACAACATAGCAGTCCTATAAGCATACTATTATGTAGATGCATAGATACTGTAGATTCATTAGCATCCGTAGCCCTTTCCTGCAGTCAAAAGGCCAAATCGGCCTCAAGGGGCCGATAATTAATAATGAAGTAATACCACTTTATTGATTTAATTTTTGCTTCAAATCCAGTGTTTCTATGTCAAACCATTTTGTTATATTTCAGTCTTCTTTGATGTACATCTGTGTGAAACCCTCTGTGTGACCCTGATTTAGCCCATGGTAGTAAAATGATTAACTGACTCCCTAATAGACAGTTAGTAGGGCAAGATGGTGCAAGTGAGTGTCATAAGTGCTCACCCTAATCTCATATATTAAGTGATTACACATGTGATTTGGATCTCCTAATTTCAAAATCAAAAGTTACTGGAAATGTCCAACTGGGCATCCATCATTGGGCTTACTTCTTGGAAACCAAAGAGAATTTGGGTCAGTGGGAACGTGAAGTTAGAGAAATCAGCAACTAACTGACTTACACCATACGGTTTCTCCCGAGAAGAAGTAGTCTCAGCATCAAATCATCAAATCGCAAATTGTCATTTCGTAACAATTTAGGGCAAATACAGTAGAGTTTTGTTATGCTAATGACTTGGCTGGGTAAAGAGTTTTCTGCTTTCACAATGACGCCATCAAAGTGGTTAGGGAGGGTAAATAAGGATATTTCTGTGTTACTGTGTACAGTTGAGAGGAAGCCCACAGTGTGCACCAGTGTAATGCGGCTTTGCTCAGAACACTAAGAGACTCTCAGAGAGGTTTCCAATTAAAAGATTTAAATAAACATACAGTGCAGTTACCTCAGGGATTCCCTGCCACAGTTTTACGCCCACTGCTGTTGTAATGAAGAATAATGATGTACTTTTGTGATGTTATTAGCACAATGTAATTTTTTTTAAAGCAGCTCAATATGCTCATTGCCAAAGAGAGGAGGAGCAGTTGACAAAACAGTAATTGTATAATGACACATTGTGATCTATTTTGCCATGCTTTAGTACCTACCATCCACTGAGACTATGCTTAAAATAGATGTCACAATTTAGCTCTCATGCATTTTCTAAACAGCCAGTACACCTGTGACAACTAGTAACGTTCTTGTTTCTATTTTGATAGCTTGGTGTGAAATTATGAATTGTGTTAACACAATGGTGCTAGCTTTTTTGTTAGCATTTGAATTAGTTAAAGACTTCTTTCTCTTTTCTCTCTTTCTCTCTTTTAGTGCTGTTTGGGCAATTTGTCTTGTTCCAGACATCACTCAATGACGTTGTGGACATTTATGATGGGCCTACGCAGCAGTCTCCACTCCTGTCTTCTCTCTCTGGCTCCCACTCAGGTAATACAAAGAGCAACACAACACAACGACAGACACGTCAGTGAAAGCGCCACTTAACTTTGTTCTGGAGATTTTCCTTTTTGTCACTGTGCTTGCTGTTCGGGGTTCTGGGCTGGGTTATTGTACAAGAATGCTTTATAGCCACATCCCAAGAGACAATACATTAGTCACATATTGGACCTGTTTATTCAGTATCACTTTAGTCTCCATACAAAGCATTTATCAGCAAAGCATCTGTTCCCCTTGGGTCCATACCCTCAGTCACGCTGAGCTATTGAGCCGTGCGTGTGTGCGTTGGTGTGTGTGTGCATGTGTGTACGTTGCTTGCTTGCTTGTGTGTGTATATGACGGAGGGAAAATTACGTGGTCTGTACCATGTAAACAGCAGCACCTTATGAGATGCTCTTAACAAAGAGGTAAGTGCTAATAAAAGGCTGTACATTTCCCCCGTTTCTATCGGGGATAAGACCACCAAAGTTCCAGGGAGACTGTGAAGAAGAAGAAGAAGAAGAAGAAGAAGAAGAGGAAGACGACTAGGTGGAATGAAAGTGGTCCGTTGGCAATCAATAAGGCCTTCTATTAAAGCATGAATCCCTTGTTGACTCTTAATGTTCTGTTCAAGTATAACGTTGAACTAACAGCTGATTAGTTCAGCACAACAGGCATCAGAGTTAAACAACGCCAGATCAGATCAACATGATTGATTAAACCAATGGAGTCTGATACATTTATCTTTAACTGGGTCGGATCATCAGTTGTTGGACAGCCAACCTGCACATCAATCAGAAGAATAACCTTTCATCCTGTGAAATGTTTGTGTATGGTGGAGTTGTAAGTTGTGTTTGATTGATCATTGAAATCCGTTTTTTTTTCTTCAGGAGAGTCTCTACCCTTGAGCACGGGCAACCAGATAACCATAAAGTTCACCACGGTCGGCCCGGAGACTGCTAAGGGCTTTCACTTTGTCTACCAAGGTTTGTCTTCCATAGATAAACTCAGCAAAAAAATAAACACCCTCTCACTGTCAACTGCATTTATTTTAAGCAAACTTAACATGTGTAAATATTTGTATGAACATAACAAGATTCAACAACTGAGACATAAACAGAACAAGTTCCACCGACATGTGACTGACAGAAATGGAATAATGTGTCCCTGAACAAAGGGGGTGTCAAAATCAAAAAGTAACAGTCAGTATCTGGTGTGGCCACCAGCTGCATTAAGTACTGCAGTGCATCTCCTCCTCATGGACTGCACCAGATTTGCCAGTTTTTGCTGTGAGATGTTACCCCACTCTTCCACTCTTCCACCAAGGCACCTGCAAGTTCCCAGACATTTCTGGGGGGAATGGCTCTAGCCCTCACCCTCCGATCCAACAGGTCCCAGACGTGCTCAATGGGATTGAGATCCGGGCTCTTTGCTGGCCATGGCAGAACACTGACATTCCTGTCTTGCAGTACAGAACGCACAGAACGAGCAGTATGGCTGGTGGCATTGTCATGCTGGAGGGTCATGTTAGGATGAGCCTGCAGGAAGGGTACCACATGAGGGAGGAGGATGTCTTCCCTGTAACCTGCAATGACAACAAGCTCAGTCCGATGATGCTGTGACACACCGCCCCAGACCATGGCAGACTCTCCATCTCCAAATCGATCCCGCTCCAGAGTACAGGCCTTGGTGTAACTCTCATTCCTTCGACGATAAACGTGAATCTGACCATCACCCCTGGTGAGACAAAACAACGAGTGAGACAAAACTGGTGAGACAAAAGGGAAGAGCACTTTTTGCCAGTCCTGTCTGATCCAGTGACGGTGGGTTTGTGCCCATAGGCGACGTTGTTGCCAGTGATGTCTGGTGAGGACCTGCCTTACAACAGGCCTACAAGCCCTCAGTCCAGCCTCTCTCAGCCTATTGCGGACAGTCTGACCACTGATGGAGGGATTGTGCGTTCCTGGTGTAACTCGGGCAGTTGTTGTTGCCATCATGTACCTGTCCCGCAGGTGTGAAGTTCGGATGTACCGATCCTGTGCAGGTGTTGTTAGACATGGTCTGCCACTACGAGGACGATCAGCTGTCCGTCCTGTCTCCCTGTAGCGCCGTCTTAGGCATCTCACAGTATGGACATTGCAATTTAATTAGGACATCCTTATGACTCGGAGGCTATACTAATTTTGGCAACATACATACAAAACTAAGCCCTTTCTGTCTTCCAATATTGGGTATTTCAGCTCTGTCATGACATTATTCAAATGAATCATGCAAGTCGCTTTCATCCAACCCCAGCCAAGCCAGAGGCATGGATTGAGTTTAGCATGTAAGGATTGCCTACACTCCACTGTCACTATGTGTTCGAAATGACTGTATAAACATTAGGATCCTTTGAATTCAGTACCTCCACTTGTAATACATATTGGAATGTGTGACTCTGACAGGGAGTGAAATAACTGGACCTTTATTGATATGTTGGTACAGAGGGCTCTCCAGAGTAATGCAGGTCTGTAAATTACAATTATTTTTACATGCCTGACATTTAGAACATCACACACTTCCATAGAGTACATACAGTCATCACTAGTGTGCAGAAGCAGGAGGGGTACATGTACATGTTTCTGTCAGCTAGCTATCTGTTGATGACGTTGCCTGGCCCCAAAAACCTGTCTGTTCAGCACTATCCCAAGCGCAGAGGTGTCCTGCTCAGCAAGATGCTTCACATATCCCCAAAAAGCTTAGAATGATCAAACTTCTTAGAACTTTTGCAAATTGTACACATTCCACATTTCCCCTCAGAGTAATTTTGCGTGCCAGATGGCACTCTATTCCCTACATAGAGCACTACTTTTGAACAGAGCTCTATGGGCCTTGGTCAATAGTAGTGCAATATATAGGGAATAGGGTCCCATCTTGCAGCAGCATCTTCCAGTGTAGAAGTCTCATTCCCCCCTGACACATGCTAAGCCTAACTCCTGGACGGATCCCAACAACTCCCTGCCTCCCTCCCTGCCTCTCTGCCTCCCTGCCTCCCTTCCGTCCTTCCTCCCTCATTTTTGGACTCATTAATTTGTTCTTGCAATTGTGAGCTAGGCCTGCTAACTTAAATCCCACTCAATAGCTCAGTTATTGCTCTTCTCAAAATGTAATCCCAATTTCAATGTTCTGTTTAAATAGAACACCACCAGACTTTTACACAAATTACAGATTCAGTCAGACGGTTCTTGTTTATGTGATAACCCTGCCTTCAGTATTCAAGTGTGTAATAGTTTTTCTGAGCGCTCAGGGGCAGATGATGAAGGTAACAGACACACGCTCTCCTCTGCTCTTACAAAGCCTAAGAACACCATGGTGCTGGTCTGTCTCAGACGTGGTTTTGCATTGATGTTATATCCTACCTCAGAACCCATTATCAAATGTCATGTTAGCTAGCTAGCCAGCTAGCTGAAAGTCTATGGTGAGAGATTGGGTATATCTCATTTGAAGTTTTTCTCCCCCTGCTGCTGCTTCTTCTTCCATTGCTTTACTGACACCTCCTATCCTATCCACAGCTGTCCCAAGGACCAGTGCCACCCAGTGCAGTTCAGTCCCTGAGCCTCGCTTCGGCAAACGGATCGGGAACGACTTCGCCATGGGTGCCTCGGTCCTGTTTGAGTGTAACCCTGGATACGTCCTGCACGGTTCCACCGCCATCCGCTGTGAGACCGTCCCTGACACCCTGGCCCAATGGAACGACTCGCTACCCACTTGTGTTGGTCAGTATGATTGGCCCCCAAGCCAATTGCCAGCTACGGTGATTGGCTACCGTGTGTGAGAAACACCCCTGATTGTTCTACCGCTAACGAGCTTTGTCAACATGCCAATCATCTCGGGCCGCCTCTTAAGTGAGGCAAAGTCATTATCGTGGGAGCGTGAGTGTGCACACGAAAGCAGACTGGGGATTTGGCTGTGAGGGTCCCTCAGAGGGCCTTCCTTACCACTCTGAACAGAATGTTTCCTCTTGGCTGTGCATTCAGCCAGGTCTAAAGAGTGTGGTGAGGAGAGGAGAGAGGATAGAGACAGAGGGTTGAGCAAGAAGAGAAGAGAGAGAGAGTGTGAGAGAAAGAGATTGTCTCTGATGAGAGTATAGAGTTAAAGTGAGAGATGACACACTCACTCTCTTTCCCGACGGGCGCTCTGGCCAGTTTCTTACACATTTTGACTATCAATAGAACTGCAATCTATTATTGTAAAAACAGCTAACTTTCTAACTCCGCCCATAACTTTTTGACTTTATAGCACTCCCAGAAGGCATTAATTATTGAGTCATTGTTAGTTTTACACTTAAGACATGACTCTGCCGTTGTGCTGTAGAATTTGTGAATTGTGTCTCATATATAATAAATTCTACACATTAGTTTATACTGGATTAAGCGTAAATGTTTGTTAACTGTAATTTTGTTAGTTAAATGTTCCAACTCTTCCTCCATCTTGTGCCAATATCAGTTATTTTTAAACCTTGGTTCCAATCATTTCTAATTTTTTCTAAGACATTGTCAATTGGATTACATTTGAAGGGTCTTTTAAAGACGTCCTTTTTTCTCGTCTATTAAGTTTAGCGTTTTTTCTGCATCCTCTTTTTGCAGACCACACACCAATATTCAAGGTTCTGTATTTGAGCCAGATCGACATTCTTATCACACTACTTTTAAGACAGGGATTTTTTCTAGGCTCTTTTTGTGTACTTGGTGGGGTACAGTAGACAGTGTGTGCCTGTCTGATGGGAGAGTTGTAGATTACATTTTGATCTGTCATAGCTCCCTGTTCCTCACTGGCAGAGACAGAATGACATGGTGTCCTTTCCTGTCAAGCCCATCCAAAGCCCTGCTCCAAAGCAAAGGAGGGTGACACAGAGTACAGCAGTTCATAAACAGGATTTGACCTCAGCTGTAGTCTGCTCTTTCAGGACTGGCCTCTATCTAGCTGTCTTTGAATGAATGGCATCTGTCTTATGTGGCGGTGAAAGGCTTCTATCTAGCTATCTGGAGGTGAAGAGCCTCTATCAATGCATTAGGGAGCACAAAATTGACAGGGCCATATTTGCAAATTAATTGCTCTCTCCATGCTGCCTTTTTGGCCTGATGTAGAACTAGTCTTTTTAGTTTCATTTTTATGTTTTTCGCTTGTGTTTTCCAGTGGGAAGGATACGGTCCATAGGATTTTCTCTGTGATTATCTTAGCACTATGGCTGCATTTTATATATCATCTGTAAAATATGGATGAGTTGAAATTGCTCTGAAGTGAATTTGTTGAATAATTTAAGCGCCTGACACAGATATATTGGACTTTGCTCTCTCTCGTTGCCCTCTCTCTCTCTCTCTCTCTCTCTCTCTCTCTCTCTCTCTCTCTCTCGTTGCTCTCTCTCTCTCTCTCTCTCTCTCTCGTTGCTCTCTCTCTCTCTCGTTGCTCTCTCTCTCTCTCTCTCTCTCTCTCTCTCTCTCTCTCTCTCATCCATCAGACATTTCTGCTGCAATATTAGACAGCCATCAGTGTGGCCCTACCTGCTCTTAGTTGTTGAAACAAAGTGTTTAGCGCTGACCTCTAGTATACACCGTTATCCTTCACAGATAGCATCACCATCGTATCTGATCATCTGAGCAGGAAAGAAAAAACCTGTTCTGGCAGCATTAGATACCAGCATGTGCTATTGACAACGCTCTGCTCTCCCACCTCTCTCCCTCCTCACGCGGTTCGGAGGACAATACTTGGCAGCCCTTCAACAAACAGGGGGAACAACCTCACCCTCATTGTGAGCAAGACAAAGGAGATGATTGTGGATTACAGGAAAAGGATGGCCAAACAAGCCCCCATTAACATCGACGGGGCTGTAGTGTAGCAGGTCGAGAGTTTCAGGTTCCTTGGTGTACACATCATCTACAAACTATCATGGTCCAAATGTAACGGATGTGAAACGGCTAGCTAGTTAGCGGTGGTGCGCACTAAATAGCGTTTCAATCGGTGACGTCACTTGCTCTGTGACCTTGAAGTAGTGGTTCCCATTGCTCTGCAAGGGCCGCGGCTTTTGTGGAGCGATGGGTAACGATGCTTCGTGTGCAGAGGGTCCCTGGTTCGCGCCCGGGTATAGGCGAGGGGATGGTCTAAAGTTATACTGTTACACAAACACACCTTGACAGTCATGAAAAGGGCACAACAATACCCTTTCCCCCTCAGGAGACTGAAAAGATTTGGCATGGGTCCCCAGATCCTCAAAAAGATCTACAGCTGCACCATTAATTAACCTCTCTGGGATAGGCGGGACGCAAATGTCCCACCTGGCCAAGTGCCAGGGAAAATGCAGAGCGCCAAATTCAAATAAAATACTGTAAAATCCAAACTTTCATTAAATCACACATGTAAGATACCAAATTAAAGCTACACTCGTGAATCCAGCCAACATGTCAGATTTCAAAAAGGCTTTTCGGCGAAAGCATAAGAAGCTATTATCTGGTCATAGCACAGCAGTAAACAAAGAGAGAGTAGCATATTTCAACCCAGCAGGCACCACACAAAACGCAGAAATAAAAAATAAATCAAGTCTTACCTTTGACGAGCTTCTTTTGTTGGCACTCCAATATGTTCCATAAACATCACAAATGGTCCATTTGTTCGATTAATTCCGTCGATATATATGCAAAATGTCCATTTATTTGGCTCGTTTGATCCAGAAAAAAAACAGCTTCCAATTTGCGCAACGTTACTACAAAATATCTCAAAGGTTACCTGTAAACTTTGCCAAAACATTTCAAACTACTTTTGTAATACAACTTGAGTTATTTTTAAACTTTAATAATCGATCAAATTGTAGACGGGACAATCTGTGTTCAATACAGGAAGACAACAAACTCATGCTACTTTTCCAGTCATGCGCCTTCTCAAAAAGTACACTTCAAATGACACAAATTCATGATGGCCGTACTTCTTCATTACACAAAGGAATAACCTCAACCAATTTCCAAAGACTGGTGACATCCAGTGGAAGCGGTAGGAACTGCAAAACTCATTGAATAGACAAAAAATGTATTTCTGAATGGTTAGTCCTCTGGGTTTTGCCTGCTACATAATTTATGTTATACTCACAGACATGATTCAAACAGATTTAGAAGCTTCAGAGTGTTTTCTATCCAAATCTACTAATAATATGCATATCTTATATTCTTGGCATGAGTAGCAGGAAGTTGAAATTGGGCACGCTATTTATCCAAAAGTGAAAATGCTGCCCCCTATCCCAAAGAGGTTTTAAGAGCATCCTGACCGGTTGCATCACTGCCTGGTATGGCAACTGCTCGGCATCTGACCGTAAGGCGCTACAGAAGCCATCACTGGGGCCAAGCTTCCTGCCATCCAGGACCTAATTACTTTTCGTGTCAGAGGAAGGCCAGAAAAATTGTCGGAGATGCCAGTCACCCAAGTCGTAGACTGTTCTCTCTGCTACTGCACAGCAAGCAGTACTGGAGTGCCAACTCTAGGTCCAAAAGGCTTCTTAACAGCTTCTATAGTACCCCCAAGCCATAAGACTGCTGAACAATTAATCAAATGGCAACCCGGACTGTTTACATTGCCCCCCACCCAGCCCCCCTTTGTTTTTACACTGCTGCTACTCGCTGTTTATTATCTATGCATTGTCAATTTACCCCAACCTGGGTAGCCATTTGATTAGATGTTCACAAGTCTTATGGCTTGGGGGTAGAAGCTGTTTAGAAGCCTCTTGGACCTAGACTTGGTGCACCTGTATAACTTGCCATGCGGGAGCAGAGAGAACAGTCTATGACTAGGGTGGCTGGAATCCTCTGACACCACCTGGTATAGAGGTCCTGGATGGCAGGAAGCTTGGCCCCGGTGATGTATTGGGCCGTACGCCCTTCCCTCTGTGGTGCCTTGCGGTTGGAAGCCGAGCAGTTGCCATGATGGTGCAGTTGATGGTGCAGCTGTAAAACCTTTTGAGGATCTGAGGACCCATGCCAAATCTTTTCAGTCTCCTGAGAATAGGTTTTGTCGTGCCCTCTTCATGACTGTCTTGGTGTGCTTGGACCATGTTAGTTTGTTGGTTATGTGGACGCCAAGAAACCTGAAGCTCTCAACCTGCTCCACTACAACTCTGTCGATGAGAATGGGGACGTGCTCAGTCCTCCTTTTCCTGTAGTCCACAATCCTCTCCTTTGTCTTGATCACGTTGAGTGAGAGGTTGTTGTCCTTGCACCACAAGGTCAGGTCTTTGACCCCCTCCCTATAGGCTGTCTCATCGTTGTCAGTGATCAGGCCTACCACTGTTGTTTCAACGGCAAACTTATTGATGGTGTTATACAAAAAATTGAAGGTGCGAACGGACGGAGGTTAGCGCGATCCGCTCATACTTACATTTCTTGCTGACAACATGCATGGAGAATGGGTCCCAAGCGACATGGTAGGAAAATACGATGCGTACTTTGTAAAAGTTCCCAGGGAAATCTGACAACTGGACCGCTTTCGACGAAAGATTCCATCACCGCTCATCAGAACTTCTTGTTGCCCTCACCACTTTCTCTCTCTCTCCCCGGACATTTGCTTGCCTACATCATACGCATACATCTCAGAATTTTTATTGATCAGCGGTTGAACTATTTGATTAGGGGCATTTAACAAACATGATGCTGTTGTTCGTTTTGCTGGTTCTACCCTTGGCTTTTACAACGTTGGCGATACTTTTAGAGCCCGTTGCATTGTGAATGAGGAAATATATGATTGTTTCTCCCTCAAGTATTGTGAAATCGGACTCTTGCGCTTACTAAATCTAAGCAATTTGAATATCTAGACTTGTCAGGACTGTTCTCTTGGTACTTAACCATGTCTCTGGACTTTACACATCTCCTGAAATATGTGGCGTTAAAGACTCTGGTGACTCTGGATTCTCGTTCAACTGCTGTCTGTAACTCCAAATGTTGTAACCCTCGATCTAGACTTGCCATTATCTTGCTGCTTCTATTGTCTGGAAATGTCCAGCCTAATCCAAGTCCTGACATTCTTACCCCTGCCGAATTAAGTAGTCAGAGTGGCCTGAAGTTTTTGCATATAAATGTAAGAAGTCTTCTGCCAAAGCTTGATTTTGTGAATATACGGATAAAAACTGCCGACCCTGATGTATTTATGCTTTCTGAAACCTGGCTTAAAAAATCTATTACTAACAAAAATATTGGCATAAATGGTTACAATGTGTTTCGTACAGATCGTAAATCTAAGGGTGGTGGTGTTGCTGTATATGTAAAAGACAAGTTCTCGGTGGTCGTTCTGACTTCTGTTTCTAAACCTAAGCAATTTGAATATCTGTCTCTGAACCTAAACCTTGGCTTATCTTTAAATATTGTTGTATCTTGTTGTTATAGACTTCCATCTGCTACTGTTGGCTCTTTGGATTGTATTTTCAAATTGTTATCACAGAATGTCAATTCTGAGTTTGTCCTGATGGGTGATCTGAATCGGGACTGGCTAACATCTAGCTCTGATCAACCCAAAGTTCTGTGCAATACATACAATCTCACTCAGATTGTCAACAGTGTAATGAGGTTGAATATAAAGTATCCTCTGAAATGCTCTTTGATTGATTTGATCTTAACCAATACTCCCCATCGTTTTAATGCTTCGGGTATTTTTGCAAGTGATCACTGAGAGATGGTAAAATTCCTAAGATATCTCCACGTGTTATTACAAAAAGAAACTGAAAGCGGTTTGATATTCAAGGTTTTTTACATGATGTATCTAGCATCGAATGGAATAGAATGGAATTAATCCCTGATGTTGAACTAGCCTTTTCTTACTTCCACAACGCATTCCAGGATGTATGCAATAGGCATGCCCCTTTAAAAAAATGCAGGATTAAGGACAGAGAGAACCCTTGGTTTACCAGGGAACATACAAAAATCATAAGGGAACGAAATGCTATGTGGGCTAAAGCAAGAGGGACTGGTTTGGCAGATGATTGGCTTTTAAACATCTTTGAAATATGGGTGTGGCTATGATCCGTGAATTGAAAGCAGACCACTACCTGAAATCTACTTCACAAAATGTAAATATTCCATCTACATTTTGGCAAGTAGTGAAGGGTTTGGAGTGCAAAAAAGATACACAGCTTCCCAAACAAGTGTTGGTCGATACACAGATTGTAACTGAGAGAACCTCCATCCTGAAAGCCTTGAATACGCATTTTTTAGATGAAGGCAGTTTATTTGAAAAGGTCAAAGGTATAATTGAGCCCCCTATGAATTTACCTGACACGCCTGTGCACTCCTTCACCAGGTTCTCCTTTTCATCCTTCTCTGTTTCAGAAGTGTGTAAAGCCCTGAAAGAAATTTATTTTAAAAAATCTCCTGGCCCTGATGAACTAGACCTCCTACACCTAGCTGCAGACATCATTGCTCCCCCTTAACATGTATTTTTAACCTCATGCTCGATGTTAAGGACATCCCCAAGTTATGGAAATCTGCTTTTGTGCTGCCTCTCCTGAAAGGTGGAGATCCTTCGCTTACTAACTATCGACCCATATCAAAATTGTCTGTACTGTCAAAGGTACTGGAGTCCGTAGTTAGTAGGCAGCTAAAGGTCTACTTCCAAGAAAACAACATCTTAAATGGAATGCAATCAGGTTTTAGGTCTGGCCACAGCACTGTTTCAGCAACATTGAAGGTTTTAATTTACATCCACTGTGCTCTTGATAAGAAGTTACATTGTGTGTCTGTTTTTATTGATTTGTCGAAGGCTTTTGACACCGTGGACCATGCTGTGTTAGTGCAAAGGCTAAAATGTTGTGGAATTACTGGTCATGCTCTAGATTGGTTTATAAATTACCTATCAAATCGTACACAATGTGTAATGGCGGATGGTTGTAAATCTGAGTCCATATAGGTGTACTCAGGTGTTCCGCAAGGTTCTATTTTGAGCCCACTGTTGTTAATTTTGTATATCAACAACATTGGGGATCTTATTGAAACAGCGGATGTTCATTTTTATGCAGATGATACTGTTCTTTATTCAGGTGGTAGTAGTTTATCTTTAGCTTTTGAAAATGTCCAAAGAGCATTTAACATCATACAACATAATCTGTATGATTTAAAGCTGATTCTAAATTTGGGTAAAACAAAATGCATGGTATTTTCAAATGCCAGGCATGTTAAAATTTTGCATTGCTACATTGGCTGGACATACTATAGAACAAAGTGTACAAATATTTGGGTGTGTGGGTTGATGATAAGCTGAGCTTCACTGTGCATGTAGAGAACTTGATAAGGAAGCTCAAGCTGAAAATAGGATTTTATTACCGGCATAATGCTTGATTGTCTTTTGAGGCCAGGAAGGAGTTGGTACGATGTACATTACTGTCGGTTTTAGATTTTAGTGATATATATAAATGCAGGCCTCAGCCACTACCCTGAGAGCACTTGATTCAGTGTATAATGCAGCCCTCAGGTTAATTTCAAATCAGAAACATCTAACACATCATTGTGATCTCTACAGTGCTGTTGGCTGGTTGTCATTGACCTTGCGTAGGCTTAAACACTGGTATACACTGATTTATAAGGCCATATTGGGTAAAATGCCATTTTATCTCTGTTCTTTTTTAGTCAGGTCAGTAAATAAATATCAATTACAGTACCATTCTGATTTGCTTCTAACAGTACCAAAAATAGTTTTAGTTACTTAGCTCTGTGGTCCTGGAATTCTGTCATGAACATTTTAAAATGTGATGATCTAGTTTCGTTGGTGGAGTTTAAACACTTGATCTATGTATATATCATAGAAGAGTGTAATTGTTTTTAGGCCAGCTGTTTTTAGTCAAGACGTTTGTGTTTTTAATGTAAAATGTTTTTGTTGTACTGTATGTGTGTTTATGGTTTTGTTTAATGTTATGTTAGTGTATGTAAGTTGTTTTGTCTGAAACGTTGTTCCCTCTGCTGCTATTGGACAAGGTCTCTCTGGGAAGAGAGATGTTATCTCAATGAGAAAAAACCTGTATAAATGAAGGTAAATTAAATAATAAAAATAGTCTTGCCTGGCCGTGCAGCCATGAGTGAACAGGAAGTACAGGAGGGCACTGAGCACGCACGCCTGATGGGCCCCCATGTTGAGGATCAGCGTTGGGGATGTGTTGTTACCTACCCTTACCGCCTGGGGCCGGCCCGTCAGGAAGTCCAGGATCCAGTTGCAGAGGGAGGTGTTTAGTCCCAGGGTCCTTAACTTAGTGATGAGCTTTAGGGGCACTATAGTGTTGAATGCTGAGCTGTAGTCATTCTCACATAGGTGTTCCTTTTTTCCAGGTGTGAAAGGGCAGTGTGGAGTGCAATAGAGATTGCATCATCTGTGGATCTGTTGGGGCGGTATGGAAATTGGAGTGGGTCTAGGGTTTCTGGGAAAATGGTGTTGATGTGAGCAATGACCAGCCTTTCAAAGCATTTCAAGTCTACAGATGTGAGTGCTATGGGTCGGTAGTCATTTAGGCAGGTTACCTTAGTGTTCTTGTTCACAGGGACTATGGTGGTCTGCTTGAAACATGTTGGTATTACAGACTCAGACAAGGAGAGGTTGAAAATGTCAGTGAAGACACTTGTCAGTTGGTCAGTTCATGCTCGGAGTACACGTCCTGGTAATCCGTCTGGCCCTGCGGCCTTGTGAATGTTGACCTGTTTAAAGGGCTTACTCACATCGGCTGCGGAGAGCGTGATCACACAGTCGCCCAGAACAGCTGATGCTCTCATGCATGTTTCAGTGTTACTTGCCTCAAAGCGAGCATAGAAGTTAATTCGCTCGTCTGGTAGGCTCGTGTCGCTGGGAAGCTCCCGACTGTGCTTCCCTTTGTAGTCTTTAATAGTTTGCAAGACCTGCCACATCCGACAAGCATTCCCTTTTTTTTCATTGTCCCTTTTTAATTCAAGTTTTATTTAATCACAGACACATGGTGGGATGGGATGTGTGTATAGGTATGAGGCCGATAAGAATGAAAAGGTATGCCTCTACGGCAATAGCCGTCAAAACCTGAACTGTGCTGATTGTTCAATGTAAGGTATTACATTATTTTAGACCTCTTTTTCTAAAATCACTGTCTGTCACTGCAAAGAATGCCTTTATCGAAGATTTGATTAACCGTTCCTTGTCCAACATCTGTTCTCTCTATGTTAGTCAATCAAACTTCTATTGACTGAGACCTCACTGAATCTTCACTATAAGTCAGACATCTATAGTGAAATCTCTGTCTGTAGTGAGGTAACCAGGGCCCCTATTCAGAAAGTATAACAGACTAGCAGTGCTCATTTAGGATGTCCTTCAGTTTCATGTATTTAACACAGTCGAGGAGAAGGCACGGCTAGCTCCATTAGGCACAGCACAGCCACCTGGTTGTACTAGCTACATAATGATATCTGTTTCTCAGTGAGGTGTCTATTTAAAAGCCCTCAGTGCGTCCATCAAAGCACAGACCCATGTATATGGTGGACATATTAGGACATGCATGCTAGCTAGCATGTAGTTTGATGTCTGATGTAGCATGTTGTTTTCCTTGGATGTCTGATGTGCTTGTGCTAATGTATGGGACGTACTGTATTTTAGCACAGGCACTTGTACGGTGTACTAACATACATCCCTCTGTGTTTTGACTTTGTCCCCTCAGTGCCGTGTGGAGGGACCCTGACGGCACGCAGGGGGACCATCCTGTCCCCGGGTTACCCTGAGCCCTATGACAACAATCAGAACTGCGTCTGGAAGGTTTCGGTGCCTGAGGGTGCTGGAATCCAAGTAAGAGGCCCTCTTCTGTTCTGTTTGAAGTCCCATGGACCAATATAGATGTTTGAGATTTAACAATATCGCCATGCAGTATGAGAAGTTAAAACTTTTAACAAAGGGAATGCTTAATAGCTTATTAATTATTTAAAGGGTAAATGTTTAATGTAGCCAGTAAGAGTGCTCTGTGTTTTGAACCTCAATTCTGGCCCCTATCTCTTTCCATTGAATATTATCTACAGTACATTTTCAATGTGTTTTTTAAATTAAGTGACAACGAAGTGTATGTGTGTTTCTGTATGGGAGTGTTCTTCCTCTGGCTGATTTCACACTACTGAGCCAAGCCGAATCGAGCTGTACTGTGGTGGCCTGCTTACGCATCCGCCATAGTGGCTGTAACAGTGCTGGATAGGATAATGTGAAAAGTACTGTGTGGGATATAGTATGAATCATTCATTAGTGAGTTAGCCTAGTTCGGGTCAGGTTGGTGAGGTAGTGTGTGAAAAGGGTCTGACTTCGACCTCCTCAGGTCCAGGTGGTGAGCTTTGCTTCCGAACACAACTGGGACTCTCTGGATTTCTATGATGGAGGTGACAACCACGCTCCTAGACTGGGCAGCTACTCAGGTAAAAACTTCTGGTGCCTTCATTTATTTAGCATCACAAATGTGTTGTGATATCTGTTAATATCATCCTGATTTGGCCATCAATTAGAGTTACAGCTAGCTATATTCTAGGACAAGAAAGTCCCTCTCTGAGATCCTTATAATAATTTACTGTGAAAAATAAGTTGTTTTCCCTCAAGACAAACACCTTCCTGTGTCCATGACCACGATCTCATAACACAAAATGTATCTCATAACACGAAAATCCTTTTCCGAGATCATTATAATAAATTTCTGTAAAAAATAAGTTGTTTTCCCTCAAAAAATACACCTTCTTGCATCCACGGTCATGATCATATAATTCTACCAGTCGGAACACATGTGGTTCAATGTGACCCTCCCTGACTGTGTACTACAGATCAATTCCTGCCAGGCCTGTCAAGGGAGCTGCCTCCTGCTGATTTCTGTAGCCGCATTGACAATAATACCATGGCTGATGAGCACATCAATAGGGACCCAGCATCAGCCACGCTCCTTGTTGGCCTATGGGGTGGAGAGCGGGAAGAGGATGTGGGGGTGGACAATAATATGGAAGTTCAACTGGGTATGAGTCCCATGCTGAGGCCTGGAGGACAGGGCCACTCCACAATGTGGAGCTGTGAGCTGGTCCATACAGATCTGACCTGCCTCATCACCTATACAATCTATAGGAAGCTGCTGGAGGTTGGAACAATGGGATGTTAGAGAGGGAACAAGATCGATGTGAGGAGGACACGTAGGAGAATGGAGTAGGGAGATGGACACAACATGCGTCATGTTTACAGCTGTCCAAGTGCTGTAGCTACAATGTTTGTTCTCTTCATAGCTGTTCACTGTTATTTAAGCCTGTTATTAACCACTTGTTAGTGTCGCTAAATAGCACCTAGTAGCTGAGAGGGTATCATCTGAATGGTATGAAACACAAGCAAAAGGTTGATTCACAAACCAACTACCCGGTGTTAATATGTTCCTGTTTTACATAAGCCTTTAATCACTAATTGATTGTCCCATCTTTTTTTTGGGGGGGGGGGGGGGGGGGGGGGGTTAGTATTTATAGCAGGACAACAAGCAGTAAGGGTGAAGTGAACCTTTAAAGAGCTTATTTTATAACATCTTGTCTCACTCTCGTTCTCTCTTTCAAGGCACCACCATCCCCCAGTTGCTCAACAGCACGTCCAACAACCTGTACCTGAGTTTCAGTTCAGACATCAGTGTGTCTGCTGCAGGCTTCCACCTGGAGTACACAGGTATGGCTGTCAGTAGATGGCTTTATTGTGTGCGTGTGTGCGTGTGTGCGTGCGTGTGTGTAAAACTGTGACAACAAGTCATATTTTCTCTTTCCCTCTCTCCTCAGCCATAGGTCTGGAGTCCTGTCCAGAGCCACAGACTCCCAACTATGGTATCAAGGTTGGAGAGCGCTACATGGTTGGAGACGTGGTGCTGTTCCAGTGTGAACAAGGCTACTCTCTACAGGTAAGAGGCAATTCTTTACATCTCTATTTTTCTCTATCTGGATCGATTTCATCTATTCTCTCTGTCTGTTCATCTTAGTAGGTATTTTGAATGTTTTTCTCAGTGTTCTACTGTTCTAAAGCATCTATGAATAAGGCATATGTAACATTACAACACAATACTGTATGTTCATAAATACTTACACCATGGCATTCTTCAATACTTGTTTCAGATTGACTTCAGATTAAAGGGCATTCTAGAGCATTCATTATTTCCCTATAATGCACAGTATATTTGTATGGTAGAATTCAATGGATATAGTTCTTACATGTTCTATGTTTGAGCTGCTTTTTAAAGGAAAAGTCATTATTGGCATTGACATAATTCGATTTTCATAATAGGAAACTAGAACTGATGGTTTGGTTAACTAGCAAGTCTGTTTATTTGGTTACCAAGGCAACTACTGATGCTATCTAGTAAACTAGCTAGCTGGATGTTGAACACATTTCTACCTGCAAATTAATACCTTTTTTGTGGAATTGTGTTAAATTACAGTCATGGTATAAAAGGCATAATCAACTCGGGGTGCGGTCTCTAGAAAATAATATAAATCCATGGAAGGTTATTTCCACTCCGCTAGCGCGTTGTGGAACACACCTTCCACTTCGTTCATTATTTTCCGGAGAAGGCATAGCCCCTTATTGATTATCTCTTACATGTATTTTCTTCACCAGGGGAACGCCCATATAACCTGTATGCCAGGACCAGTCCGGAGATGGAACTACCCAGTCCCACTGTGTCTTGGTATGTCGATAACTTTACTGTGACATTAGTACAGATGTAGGATCTTAATTTGATCACTCTTTTGTTGCTGAGCAGGTAATACAAACAAACTTGTAGTGTATTTAAAAAGGCTTATAAAGTTTGTCATTTCCACTTTGAAATTAATTTCAGACTTTATTTGCACGAAACTAAAAATGTATCAACCCCTACAAAAATGTACATTTTTTTTATAGCCCACATAATAATTCACATGTCCTGTTGCTGCAGGATTATTTTCCTACTGTAGAAAACTGACTCAAATTAAGATCCAACATCTATCTGCATGTCTAACATCTAGTAGAAAATAGAGTAGAGTTCCTTTACTCTATGACATAAAGGTGTGACTGTCAATTAGCATTGTATAGAGCAGCGTTTTCCAAACTAGTGGTCTTGAGAGAAGCTGAAAATGGGGTTGTTCATAGAACAGGGGTCATGTCAGTAACCTCCGGTAGCCGGTAGATGTGGTTGTAATAAGCAGAGTGGTTTCGTTTTCTTCCTACAAATTTGGCTCTATCTTTTGAACGGTTTCAGCTACAAAATATTATGACCCCATCACTGAAAGACATTCAGGAACACGCAGAGTGCATTCGGAAAGTATTCAGACACCTTGACTTTTTCCACATTTTGTTACGTTACAACCTTATTCTAAAATTGATTAAATAAATACAATTCCTCATCAATCTACACACAATACCCCATAATGACTACGCAAAAACAGGTTTTGAGTATTCTTGCAAATGTATTACAAATAAAAAAGTGAAATACCGTATTTACATAAGTATTCAGACCCTTTGCTGTGAGACTTGAAATTGCACTCAGGTGCATCCTGTTTCCATTGATCATCCTTGAGATGTTTCTACAACTTGATTGGAGTCCATCTGTGGAAAATTCAATTGATTGGACATGATTTGGAAAGGAACACACCTGTCAGTAAAAGGCACATGACAGCCCGCTTGGAGTTTGCCTAAAGGACTCTCAGACCATGAGAAACAAGATTCTCTGGTCTGATGAAACCAAGATTGAACTATTTGGCCTGAATGCCAAGCGTCATGTCTGGAGGAAACCTGGCACCATCCCTACGGTGAAGCATGGTGGTGGCAGCATCATGCTGTGGGGATTTTGTTCAGTGGCAGGGACTGGGAGACTAGTCAGGATAGAGGGAAAGATTTGTATTTTTTATTTCACCTTTATTTAACCAGGTAGGATAGTTGAGAACAAGTTCTCATTTGCAACTGCGACCTGGCCAAGATAAAGCAAAGCAGTGTGACACAGACAACAACACAGAGTTACACATGGAGTAAACCATAAACAAGCCAATAACACAATAAACAAGTCAATGACACAGTAGAAAAAAATAACATCTATATACAGTGTGTGCAAAAGGCAATAAATAGGCCATAGGAGCGAATAATTACAATTTAGCAGATTAACACTGGAGTGATAAATGAGCAGATGATGATGTGCAAGTGGAGATACTGGTGTGCAAAAGAGCAGAAAAGTAAATAAAATAAAAACAGTATGGGGATGAGATAGGTTGATTGGTTGGGCTATTTACAGATGGACTAAGTGCAGCTGCAGCAATCGGTTAGCGGCTCAGATAGTTGATGTTTAAAGTTGGTGAGGGAAATAAAAGTCTCCAACTTCAGCGATTTTTGCAATTCGTTCCAGTCACTGGCAGTAGAGAACTGAAAGGAAAGGCGGCCAAATGAGGTGTTGGCTTTGGGGATGATAAGTGAGATATACCTGCTGGAACGTGTGCTATGGGTGGGTATTGTTATCGTGACCAGTGAACTGAGATAAGGCAGAGCTTTACCTAGCATAGACTTATAGATGACCTGGAGCCAGTGGGTCTGGCGACGAAGATGAACAGAGCAAAGTACAGAGAGATCCTTGATGAAAACCTGCTCCAGTGCGCTCAGGACCTCAGACTGGGGCGAAGGCTCACCTTCCAACAGGGCAACAACCCTAAGCACACAGCCAAGACAACGCAGGAGTGGCTTTGGGACAAGTCTCTGAATGTCCTTAAGTGGCCCAACCAGGGCCCGGACTTGAACCCGGTCGAACATCTCTGGAGAGACCTGAAGATAGCTGTGCAGCGATGCTCCCCATCCAACCTGACAGAGCTTGAGAGGATCTGCAGAGAAGAATGGGAGAAACTTTCCAAATACAGGTGTGCCAAGCTTGTAGCATCATGTCCAAGAAGACTCGAGGTTGTAAGCGCTGCCAAAGTGCTTCAACAAAGTACTGAGTAAAGGGTCTGAAGACTTATTATTGGGTGTTGTGTGTAAATATTAGGCTGCAATGTAACAAAAAAAGTGAAGGGGTCTGAATACTTTCCAAATGCACTGTATGTGTCTGTTTCCCTCTACAATGCTCACACGCCTCATTAGACCAGGCACTAAATCAGACTGGGGGGAAAAGATCCTCACTAACCACGTTTCCAACCACAGTTTATATGCAAGTAAAGTTTTAAAAAATGAGGTCTCGGGCCACAAAGTTTTGGAGCCACTAGTCTAGAGGCTCGGTACACAGTAGAGAAAGTAGAACTTTGACATTTCCAGAGTTGGCTGTTGTCTCAGAGACAACTGTCATCTCAGGCCAGCTGTATATCCTGAAAAAACTAAATAATTTATTCACAGTTCACCTGCTTACATGACCTTTTTTAAGCATATTGCAAAAAAGTTTTTCAAATAAAAAACATCGGTCCACGTACAGTAATTCACCTAGACATGATGAATTTGATTGATTTGTTCAGAAACAACGTGTTCATTGCGTTGTAAACAAAAATAATGAGCCTGATCACGCCAGGGTTGTGCCTTGGGCTTTGGTATGCATATGAAACGGACACATTCTCTTTAGTCTCTTGCCAGTCATTGAATGAGCTGAATGAGCCTATTTCACCAAACAGAAAAAACTCAAATGTTCTGGGATCTCGGATCTCTGTCCTCACACTCGATACAGTCTCTTCCTCTGAGCTGCTCTACTGTGAGGGGCGTGATGGATTCATTCTGTGACAGTTTTTTTTTTTATGTGCCAGAAGTTTACATCTGAGCCTCCCCACTGCCACTGATTTTGGAAGGCGATTCGGTACTAGAGGGTTTCCCTTGGGACCCTAGGCCTCAGTGTTAGGACCTCTAAAGTTCAACCGTCAACTTTTAACAAGGCCACGTTGTTTATCTCTCAGAAATCCCTGGGGCTTTGATGCCTTCACGTGTTCTGTTTGTCCCATTGGACATCCTGTCCCCGCTCCACGTTCCAGCAGCTTTGAAGGTGCAACTCTCACTAAAGAGTTCCGGCCCCAAGTCCGAACGCCTCTTTATTCACAGCCGACTCAGCTCATCCATAATTTTTCAGGCCGGATAGGTTTCAACTGCTTTTGATGTTGTTTCATATTTTTTTATTTTTTTATCTAACAGAATTACTTTTTTCAGACACACAACACTTGTAAGTGGTGAACAAAAAAAAATCTGCCTGTGCAGACACATTTTCTGAAAGACCTCAATGAAGCGTTGTGCTTTTGTTCGTTGCTTTATAAAAGCTCTCACACCATTATGAAAGGCATGCAGCTCCTTTGTGCCTTTTAGCACACAGAAGGCTGTTCTTTTCACAGAATAAGATTTACCTCAGACTGGCTGAGCCACTGAGAGGGAAAGAGACTATGCTAATAGCACTACAAGGTGAGTTGATCTGTAGCACTGATGATAAAATAGACTCCAGAATGTTTGAAGGGCAGGCCCATTTAACGGCCTGTCAGTAATGTACAAATCTTGCGGTGGCTCCGATACCCATTCATACAGTCTAGAGATGTTTAACCCGAGATGAACCTTTCTACTTTTAGGAAACTGTAGCTATAAATACAGTTAAGAACATGGCATGGTGAAGTTTAAGATTTTTGTCTATGATTAATAAAGTAGTTATTCTACTCTATTGTACTTTACTGTACTCTACTCTACTTTACTCTAAAATACCGTACTGTACTGTACTGTACTCTACTCAACATTGCTATACTGTACGCTATTTTACTATACTGTACTAAAGTTTACTATACAGTACTTTACGCTACTTTACTCTCCTATACTGTACTGTACTGTACTCTGCTCTATTTTACTCTTCTATCCTTAAGCCTGTCTGAGTGTGATTGTCTCCACAGCCCAGTGTGGTGGCTCCATGACTGATGTCAGCGGTGTCATCCTGAGCCCTGGATTCCCTGGAAACTACCCCAGTGGATTAGACTGCACCTGGACTGTCATTCTCCCCACCGGCTTTGGTATGGGAACCCACTGACAGTCATTGTGACAAAGCACACACACACACACTGTCAAACTACCTATCACTTTGGTACATTAACTCACTGCCATTGTGGCCAAGCCACTGTCACACACTGTCTTACAAAGAAGTGGATGTCTTGATATTATTTCAGTGAAAACCCAGCTTGTGGGGAAGTGGTCCTAGATGGAGCAGCAGTGTAGGGAAGTGTCAGACCCATGTTTGTCAGCTGTAGAGGTAATGATGGTTGATTTATAGGCATAATGTGCAGAGACATGGAAAGTGTAACACCAACCGTGATGTAAAGTCAATCCACCAGTCAACCAGAAAGCAGCATCATTGTTTACCTATAGTAGGCTACATAAATAGTGTAGTCGACACTAATGCACTCTGGACCAAATGCGTTATCTCCTTGCAGGCGATATGCGCGTGTTAACTCAAGCTGCTGTTCCACAGCTAATCTCTCCACATATTTCCAATGTATGATTTACTGTATGGCAGTGGCAGTCGGTGCCGTTTAAGATGAGGGAGGATGCTTTCTTTTTAATGAGCATGACCTTATTTCTATTACAGCATATTGGATGACTGTCATTCATATTCCATTCAACGAGCTCAATGTAACATCGATAGGTTTAGGTTACTACATGATACTCAAATTTCCCTGTACCCATCATGAGGTTGCTACAACCTAGCCTATGAATGAAAGTTTACAACCTAGGTGCACAGGTCGAATAATTTTGAGTAATCAAGGTGAAAAACAGTGACACATTCAATAGCACCTTGCACACTTTTGCCTACATCTAGCTGATCTAGGGTGGAATCATTAGTCCAACCGTTGCATATTAGAGTTTCTATTGGACAAATTCAGGTATGTTTAACCCTGTTTCATTCCATTTGCTTCCGTTTAAGAAATGTTTTTCAACATAATCACACGCAAACACAGTTCACTTTTCTAGCAGCCACATACAAACAGCATGATCACTTTGCTCCTTGTATATATCATTCCTTCTCGCATCTATCTATGCGCTCTCTTCCTCTTACCTTTTCCCTTCGCTTGTGGACTTCACATCATCTGTCTGTGACCAGGTGAAAAAAACATATCATGACTGCTGACCACTAGACAAAACCTGCATTGTTTTCACCTCATAGTCAACATACTACTAGAACTACTAGAACTAACGCGTTAGCAAACTCGGTACAATCATGCAGTACAATGTACAATCAGAAAGTAGTTTAGCAGTTATACCGGTAGGCCCCGGTGGCAATAAATTAACAAACCCAAAAGCGTACCTTGACTTAGAAGAGTTAAAGTGTTGGATAGCCATAGCCAGCTAGATAACATAGCATCCCTCTCTGTTTGAGCCGGTTATTTGAGTAGCTGAAAGTGAATGTAAAAAAATATGCAAACAAATATAGCTAGCTCTCTCTCTTTTGCTTCTCATTTATTTTGGAAGAAATTAATTTGTTCAAAACTCTTCAACTATTGTCTGTCTCTCTCTCTTTGAGTCAACTACTCACCAGATTTTATGCATTGCAGTGCTAGCTAGCTGTAGCTTATCCTTTCAGTACTAGATTCATTTTCTGATCTTTTGATTGGGTGGACAACATGTCAGTACATGGTGCAAGAGCCCTGATAGGTTGGAGGAAGTCCTCCGGAAGTTGTCATGATTACTGTGTAAGTCTTTGGAAGGGGGTGAGACCCAAGAGCCTGCTAGGTTTTGTGTTGAAGTCAATGTACCCAGAGGAGGACAGAAGCTAGCTGTCCTCCGGCTTCACCACATGGTGCTGTTGAGGCTACTGTAGACCTTCATTGGAAAACTGTGTGTTTTAATCAATATTTGGTGACATTAATATATTTAGTATAGTTTTCACAATTTGTATTTTTATGAAATTCACAGAGGGGTATGGTCCTCCCCTATCTCCTCTGAAGAGCCTCCACTGCTGTATGCATATGTTTGAGTTACAGTATATGCATGTTTCGACAGCAAGTCATTTTAGCCTGGTTGAATGGATTCAAACGCATGCTGAAATATCAATTGTGTGATTCAATAATCCATGCTTTCTGGGACTGCTATAAAGTCCAAAAGTTATGGGCAGAGCTAGAAAGTTTGTTGTCAGAAGTATTACATTGTAAACTTACTTTTAATCCATCTGTCTGCATATTTCAAGACATGACATATGTGGTTGTACTGACATACCCAATGTACTTGACAATTATTTTCTCATCATTTCATGATTTGAACATTTTGATTTGATTTGATTTTCTCATCACTCATTTTGAAAAAATGTATATTAAAAGCTTGAAATTCAATTAATCCGCCATCATTAACACTATGGAAATATCTAATTATTTATTCTTTAAATATTGAAATAGCATGGGCAACCCAGAAAAACAAATTGGTACAATTTAAGGCCATGTGCAAACAATAATGCAGGCACTAGGGATGGGGGTGTGAGCATGCGGGTCTGGGCAGATTAAATGTAGTCAATGTTTGTGTGCGTATGTAAGCTGTTGTTCATATGTGTATGTTTGTATTTGGTGTAAAAATATATATGATGTAGTAACCTAAACCTATCGATATATATATATTTTTTTATACTGTATATATAAAAAAGGAATAGTAACCTAAACCTATCGATATATCTATATATTTTTATACTGTATATATAAAAAAGGAATAGTAACCTAAACCTATCGATATATCTATATATTTTTATACTGTATATATAAAAAAGGAATAGTAACCTAAACCTATCGATATATCTATATATTTTTATACTGTATATATAAAAAAGGAATATGACTTGTGTCTGGTGTCCCTGGAATTCAGACAACAGTATTATATACGCGGGAGGTAGCCTAGTGGTTAAACCGTTGAACTTGTAACCGAAAGGTTGCAAGATTGAATCCCTGAGCTGACAAGGTAAAAATCTGTCGTTCTGCCCCTGAACAAGGCAGTTAACCCACTGGTCCTAGGCTGTCATTGTAAATAAGAATTTGTTCTTAACTGACTTGCCTAGTTAAATAAAGGAAAATAAATAAATAAACATTACTGTAGCTTGACTATATTATGACATTCAGTTGCTCCTCTCCTTTGCAACTCTTTTTATGTACCAATGAGCATCTCTCAGTCAACTAACCTGTTCTCTTGTGTAAACGTTTCTTCTTGTAGAGTGTCAGTGTTCTGTTTCAGTGATTCTGGATTCTAGGATTAACCTACCTGATGAAATAAAGGCAGATGAATAAGATCATGTTCTTTATTTCATAAACTCACTGTCTGACCAGTATGTTTTTAATATGCCTGTTTATTTTAGGAATCCACCTGCAGTTCCTCAACTTCTCGACGGAGGCCATCCATGACTACCTGGAGATTCGGAGTGGAACTCTGGAGACTGGCACAGTGATTGACAGATTCAGTGGACCACAGGTCCCCAAGTCTCTGTTCAGCACCACCCACCAGACCACCTTCTTCTTCCACAGCGACTACTCCCAGAACAAGCCGGGTTTCCGGATCACTTACCAGGGTGAGGATAGAGTTTGTTGTTTCAAAAAATATATTATGAAGATATTTTATGATTTTATTGAACAGATAGATAGAGAGAATGACCGTGGGGAAATATGGATAGAGGTTGTGTCAAAAGGCAGTAGGCTGGATTCGAACCAATGCCGACACCGTAGACTACAGAGGTAGATCAGTAGAATGTATGGAAGAGGAGAAAACTCAAAAAGGGCTTGTGATTTCACTCAACTCAATTCAATGTCGTTGTATTTTTCATACTCTCGGGCTGGGCAGTCTCTCTTAGTATCCTCGATTTTGGCATGACACAGTTTTATCTATATATCAGTTTTCATGATTGTATAATTTTTTAATATGTATTTTCTGCCCATATCTATCTGAATTATCGACCACTTCCTGACTTCCAGCCTATCAGCTGCAGAGCTGTCCCGACCCTCGTCCTTTTCGTAACGGCATCGTGATCGGCAGTGACTTCAGTGTAGGCTTCACTGTGTCCTTTGAGTGTCTGCCTGGCTACTCCCTCATCGGGGATGCTTCTCTCACATGTCTGCATGGAATCAGCCGCAACTGGAACCACCCGGTACCACGCTGTGAAGGTAACTATAGAACAAGGATAAATATGGTAACTACTAGCATATACCATCTCTATGGTAACAGATTGATACTGCACCTAGAGAGCGACTGTGGGCGTTGTGTTGGGGTAACATCACCTGACCTGGCTGTGTATCTCCTCTCATCTATAGCTCTGTGTGGGGGTAACATCACCTCCATGAATGGGACCATCTACTCCCCCGGCCACCCCGAGGAGTACCCCAACTTCCAGGACTGTGTGTGGAGCGTAAGGGTTCCCCCTGGGAATGGGATCTACATAAACTTTACTGTGCTCAGCACTGAACCCATATATGACTACATCACCGTGTGGTAAGAACCTACACTCATCCCTCTCTCAGCAACTAATGTGTTATATCATACTAAATATTCATCCACTTCACTGTGCTAAGTACAGAACCCATCTATCACTGCATCAGTGTGTGGAAAGAAGAGATTCCCACTCACCTCTATCTCCGCAACTAAGTAGTATTTTATGTTACATTATAATATATGTACTTGGTAAAGTCTTAACTACTGGCCTCTCTGCGTGGTAAGATAACCCACTCACGTCACTTCCTGTCTGTAGTTAGCTCTTCATGCACCTTGTTATGGAAAAGGCTGGAAAGGGAGTTCAAAGACAGCTGTTCTTTTTCCTTTCCAATCACCTCTCACTCAGCAACAAAGTAGTGTTTTATTTTTCATTGCAAAGCTGCCAACTCTCACACATTGACCGTGAGACACACACGTTTGACACTTTTCTCACGCTCACACTCCACGCCTCTTATATCTCACTTATTGAAAAGTACTGCTAATTAGTCCATTGTATAGTCAGTGCATTAACTTTTCAACTGTGCTCCAAGTTGTTTTGAAATCAGAGCATCTGTGCGTGCAATTTCACATCACGAGCAGAACCTCTATCATTATCCTGTCTTGCCACAGCACTGTGAACCGCGGCACATTGAAGCATATGATTGGTCTAGTTATGTGAGGGATCAAGGGGACTGGATGCAGAAATGCCGCAACAAGATTAGAGTGGAATGGAGAGAATGGAGAGAATGGAGAGAGAGAATGTTCTCCGCTGAGTTGATAAAACTGTAAAAAGAGCAGCACGGTAGCGTTGTTTTATGTACAATGTTGTCAACAAAATGAGGTTGCTGTTACTCCCGTCCCTATTGCAGAATGCAGCCTTTTGACAGCATGTACTAAAGTTGATTTAAACCACACTTGCATTAGTCCCCTCGTTTGGTGATTGGCATTTAGGCTGTGACAATGAAAAGGAAGCAGACAGGGCTACAGTATGTTTTAGCAGAGAAGTTGGGTAGGGGGACCTGATTTGTAACTATGAAAATAATTTTGCTAAACAAATTGTCACGTTCTGACCTTTCTTTTCCTTTGTTTTGTCTTCATTTAATATGGTCAGGGCGTGAGTTGGGGTGGGCAGTCTATGTTTTGTGTTTCTATGTTTTTCTATTTCTGTGTTCGGCCTAGTATGGTTCTCAATCAGAGGCAGGTGTCGTTAGTTGTCTCTGATTGAGAATCATACTTATGTAGCCTGGGTTTCACTGTTGGTTTGTGGGTGTGTGTTTCCGTGTGTGTGTTTGTCGCCACACGGTACTGTTTCGGTTTGGTTAATGTTCACATTTATTGTTTTGTGTCTCATAGTGTTCAGTGTTTTTTTATTAAATTCGTCATGAACACTTACCATGCCGCATCTTGGTCCGATCCTTACTCCTCTTCAGATGAAGAGGAGATCTGCCGTTACAGAAACATCCACCAACCAAGGACCAAGCGGCGTGGTAACAGGCAGCAGCAGCAGGAGAGGCAGCGATGTCAGGACTCCTGGACATGGGAGGACGTTTTGAACGGCAAGGGTTGCTACACATGGGAGGAGATCCTGGCTGGAAGGGATCGCCTCCCACTGGAACAGGTGGAGGCAGCTAGGAGAGCAGAGGCAGCCAGAGAGAGGAGCCAGCGATATGAGGGAACACGGCCGGCAAGAAAGCCCGAGAGGCAGCCCCAAAAATGTCTTGGGGGGGCACACAGGGGAGTGTGGTGAAGCCAGGTAGGAGACCTGCGCCAACTTCCTGTGCTTACCGGAGAGAGAGAGGGACCGGGCAGGCATCATGTTATGAGGTGGAGCGCACAGCTTCCCCAGTGCGTGTGCATAGCCAGGTGCGGTACATTCCAGCTCCTCTTATCGGCCGGGCTAGAGTGGGCATCGAACCAGGTGCCATGAAGCCGGCTTTACGCATCTGGTCTCCAGTGCGTCTCCTCGGGCCGGCGTACATAGCACCAGCCTTACGCATGGTGTCCCCGGTTCGCCAGCACAGCCCAGTGCGAGCTATTCCACCTCGCCACACTGGCATGGCGACCGGGAGCATTCAACCAGGTAAGGTTGGGCAGGCTCGGTGCTCAAGAGCTCCAGTGCGCCTGCACGGTCTGGTCTATACAGTGCCACCTCCACGCACCAGCCCTCCGGTGGCAGCCCCCCGCACCAGGCTGTCTCTCCATCTTTTGCCTACAGGTGCTCCCGCCTGTCCAGCGCTGCTAGAGCCTTCCTCCTCTCCAGAGCCGCCAGAGTCTCCCGTCTGTCCTGAGCTGCTAGAGTCTCCCGTCTGTCCTGAGCTGCTAGAGTCTCCCGTCTGTCCTGAGCTGCTAGAGTCTCCCGTCTGTCCTGAGCTGCTAGAGTCTCCCGTCTGTCCTGAGCTGCTAGAGTCTCCCGTCTGTCCTGAGCTGCTAGAGTCTCCCGTCTGTCCTGAGCTGCTAGAGTCTCCCGTCTGTCCTGAGCTGCTAGAGTCTCCCGTCTGTCCTGAGCCGCTAGAGTCTCCCGTCTGTCCTGAGCCGCTAGAGTCTCCCGTCTGTCCTGAGCCGCTAGAGTCTCCCGTCTGTCCTGAGCCGCTAGAGTCTCCCGTCTGTCCTGAGCCGCTAGAGCCGCCAGTCTGTCCTGAGCCGTCAGACAGCCAGGAGCTGCCGGAGCCGTCAGTCAGCCAGGAGCTGCCGGAGCCGTCAGTCAGCCAGGAGCTGCCGGAGCCGTCAGCCAGCCAGGAGCGGCCGGAGCCGTCAGCCAGCCAGGAGCGGCCGGAGCCGTCAGCCAGCCAGGAGCGGCCGGAGCCGTCAGCCAGCCAGGAGCGGCCGGAGCTGCCCTTCACTCCGGAGCCGCCGCCGGAGTCTTCCGCCTGTCCGGCGCCACCGCCGGAGTCTCCCGCCTGTCCGGCGCTGCCGGAGTCTACCATCCACCCGTGGCGTGGGTCCCCAGTCCAAGATCGGCGGCGAGGGTCGCCACTCTAAAGAGGCCACGGAGGCGGGCTTACAGGCGCACCAAAACTATGGTGAAGTGGGGTCCACGTCCCGCGCCAGAGCCGCCACCGCGGACAGACGCCCACCCAGACCCTCCCCTATAGGTTCAGGTTTTGCGGCCAGAGTCCACACCTTTGGAGGGAGGGGTAATGTCACGTTCTGACCTTTATTTTCCTTTGTTTTGTCTTTATTTAGTATGGTCAGGGCGTGAGTTGGGGTGCGCAGTCTATGTTTTGTGTTTCTATGTTTTTCTATTTCTGTGTTCGGCCTAGTATGGTTCTCAATCAGAGGCAGGTGTCGTTAGTTGTCTCTGATTGAGAATCTTACTTAGGTAGCCTGGGTTTCACTGTTGGTTTGTGGGTGTGTTTCCGTGTGTGTGTTTGTCACCACACGGTACTGTTTCAGGTTTGGTTAATGTTCACATTTCTTGTTTTGTGTCTCATAGTGTTCAGTGTTTTTTTTATTAAATTTGTCATGAACACTTACCACGCCGCATCTTGGTCCGATCCTTACTCCTCTTCAGATGAAGAGGAGATCTGCCGTTACACAGATTGTGAACTCAAAAGTGTAAATTCGATTCTAGAGGGGGGGGGGCATTAATATTCTCTTCAGGAGCTTTTGTTATCTATTTACTTTATTTAGTCTGATAAGTTGAACAATTTTCATTCTTAACAATGGCCTAAAATATAGGGTAATTAGTGTGCTTGTCAGCAAGCATGGGGAATACACTGTCATTCCCCACACTTATTTTGTTATTCCACTTCTTCCCAATTTTGCCAGTGTAATTGCATACACTTAGTGTACAAAACATTATGAACAGCTGCTCTTTCCATGACATAGACTGACCAGGTGAATCCAGGTGAAGGTTATGATCCCTTATTGATGTCACTTATTAAATCCACTTCAATCAGTGTAGATAAAGGGGAGAAGACAGGGTTCCTGCAGTCAAATGACCAAATCGCCCCTCTAGTAGCCTCATGGGTGGAACGTTAATGTAAATTATAATTTCATATATGTATATAATTTTTTTTATCTAATAACATGCTGAAAGCCGGTGTTTCTATGTCAAACGGTTTTGTTATACTTCAGTCTTCTGTGATGTATATAAAGTGTAATATTGGGATGCAAACTCAAAATGTAATACATTTCAACTCTATATCTGACATGGTAGAGGGGTCTTATTTCTTTAAGCCCAATACATGTGTCTGAGGTGTATACTTTTGTTTCAAAGTAGATTTGTTTAAGACTACCAAGAAACATGGCATGATCCTGATTTAGCCCACTACAGTAAAATATTAAAGGATTTTTAAGCCTTGAGCTAATTGAGACATGGATTGTGCATGTGTGCCATTCAGGGGATGAATGGGCAAGACAAAAGACAGTGCCTTCGAACGGGGTTTGTTAGTAACGCTGCTCGGTTTTTCACGCATAGCAGTTTCTCGTGTGTATCAAGAATAGTCAACCACCCAAAAGACATCCAGCCAACTTGACACTACTGTTGAAGCATTGGAGTCAACATGGGCCACACTTTTGACACCTTGTAGAGTCCATGCCTCGATGAATTGAGGCTGTTCTGAGGGCAAAAGGGGAGGCGGGTGCAACTCAGTATTAGGAAGGTGTTCCTAATGTTTGGTATAATCATTGTATATTGATGTTAATGATGTCAAATGTTACATAATTACTTTTCAGTTAGTTTCAAAAATGGCTGCAAAGCTACCGGTAATTTACCAAACTTACAGAAATCCTCTGTCATTTTGGTAATTAACAGGTAATCTATGGTAACTTTGGTCATTTAGACTTGAATAACTTGTCCATTAGCTTCTAGTGGATAGAACATATGGTTCAAGAGAAAATAGCCTTATTAATGAACAAGCAGTGTTTTCACTTAACTCTCGAGGGTGAAAAAAAGGGCTACCTAAGTATGGTTCCCAATCAGAGACAACGATAGACAGCTGTCCCTGATTGAGAACCATACCCGGCCAAAACATAGAAATAGAAAATCATAGAAAACAAAAACATAGAATGCCCACCCCAAATCTCTATGGTCAGGGTGTGACAAAATCTTCCAGTGATATACTTCCAGTGATATACCCTTTACAACCCTGGTTTCAATAAAATAAGACCTTAAGACCTTTGTTTCAATACACATGAGGGGATAACAAGAAATGCTGTTGAACTATGTGATAGTCAATTAGCCTAGCCAATTACGTTAAAGCTCACCCTTGACCTTAGATGTTGGATGCTAAATTAGTGGGATTATTATTAAGATCTCTATTGTGATGGTAAAAATATTCCTATTTTTGTTGTTTATATACTTTAAAGTGTTTTAGTGATAATACAATTGTCGCATAAACCAACATTGTTTTTGGAGTTCCACGTTCCATAGTACCCTCCAACCACTTCTCCAACCCCCCCATTAAACAAACTGACCAATAGATGTCACACTCACAGTCCATCTATTTAAATGCATCGTCATTGTTGAACGCAGACTTTGAATCTCTCCGTGTGACCTGTGCACCAAGCAATACAGGTTCTTCAAGTATCCCCATAGATTCAGTCAAAGGCATCTTGATGTTTTAAAGAGAGCAGCTTTCTGAGTAATCGTCTTCCCCAGCACTCTGACACCACTATTGTGGAGTTGGATGGAGAGAAAGAGAGAAAGGAAGGAAGGGGGATGGAATATTGGATGGAAGTCCGGAGATTCATTCTAATAATTGATGCACTCCATCCATGCGCACACAACTTCTAAGTCCCGCTTTGTTTTAAAACAATCCATGAGGGTACTTTAATTTAATAATGCTTTCAGCATAGCATACCCTCCACTTCACCCACACATTTAAATAATGCACGTTCAGCATAGCATACCCTCCACTCCACCCACACCTTTAAATAATGACCTTTCAGCATAGCATACCCTCCACTCCACCCACACCTTTAAATAATGACCTTTCAGCATAGCATACCCTCCACTCCACCCACACCTTTAAATAACGACCTTTCAGCATAGCATACCCTCCATTCCACCCACATCTTTAAATAATGACCTTTCAGCATAGCATACCCTCAACTCCACCCACACCTTGAAATAATGCACGTTCAGCATAGCATACCCTCCACTCCACCCACACCTTTAAATAATTACCTTTCAGCATAGCATACCCTCAACTCCACCCACACCTTTAAATAATGCACGTTCAGCATAGCATACCCTCCACTCCACCCACAACTTTAAATAATTCACTTTCAGCGTAGCATACCCTCCACTCCACCCACACCTTTAAATAATGACCTTTCAGCATAGCATACCCTCCACTCCACCCACACCTTTAAATAATGACCTTTCAGCATAGCATACCCTCCACCCACACCTTTAAATAATGACCTTTCAGCATAGCATCCTCTCCACTCCACCCACACCTTTAAATAATGACCTTTCAGCATACCATACCCTCCACTCCACCCACACCTTTAAATAATTCACTTTCAGCATAGCATACCCTCCACTCCACCCACACCTTTAAATAATGACCTTTCAGCATAGCATACCCTCCACTCCACCCACACCTTTAAATAATGACCTTTCAGCATAGCATAGCATACCCTCCACTCCACCCACACCTTTAAATAATGACCTTTCAGCATAGCATACCCTCCACTCCACCCACACCTTTAAATAATGACCTTTCAGCATAGCATACCCTCCACCCACACCTTTAAATAATGACCTTTCAGTATAGAATACCCTCCACTCCACCCACACCTTTAAATAATGACCTTTCAGCATAGCATACCCTCCACTCCACCCACACCTTTAAATAATTACCTTTCAGCATAGCATACCCTCAACTCCACCCACACCTTTAAATAATGCACGTTCAGCATAGCATACCCTCCACTCCACCCACAACTTTAAATAATTCACTTTCAGCGTAGCATACCCTCCACTCCACCCACACCTTTAAATAATGACCTTTCAGCATAGCATACCCTCCACTCCACCCACACCTTTAAATAATGACCTTTCGGCATAGCATACCCTCCACCCACACCTTTAAATAATGACCTTTCAGCATAGCATACCCTCCACTCCACCCACACCTTTAAATAATGACCTTTCAGCATACCATACCCTCCACTCCACCCACACCTTTAAATAATTCACTTTCAGCATAGCATACCCTCCACTCCACCCACACCTTTAAATAATGACCTTTCAGCATAGCATACCCTCCACTCCACCCACACCTTTAAATAATGACCTTTCAGCATAGCATAGCATACCCTCCACTCCACCCACACCTTTAAATAATGACCTTTCAGCATAGCATACCCTCCACTCCACTGCATTTTCAGCATAGCATACATTCAGCATTAGCTAATGCCTCCGTCCTGAAGCAAGCACCAGCTAGCCTCGAGCAAGGCCCACTTACCAGCTAATTCTAGGGCTACAATACCTCCTTTGCTAATTGGCCTGGACCATTTATTGTCGACACGGAGCCCCGCCGATCCATCATGACTGGACTGCCGACGTGTCGCCCGATGTGGTCTCAACAGGCTATACTGTTACGATATTGACAAAGAACCATCTTTAGCCCCGGCCCGACAGCTTTTCTGTACTCTGTGTACCCTGTTCACCCAGCATAGTAGTGAATACCGAACAGCACCCTGACTCACCTATTGCTACTATTTTGACCCTATGATCATTCGGCTGCACAGCTGATGTCCCCCTGGACTGTTTCAATAACAAGGTACCTCATTTTGTTTACCTGCCGGCCCCAGCCTCGTACTCAGGTCCTGTGTGTACCTAACTGGCCCGCTCTGCCCATTCATCACCATTTACCCGTTGTTGTCTTAGCTCTCCTGATCAACACCTGTGATTGCTTTATGCCTCTCTCTAATGTCAATATGCCTTGTCTACTGCTGTCTTGGCTAGTTTTTACTGTTTTATTTCACTGTAGAGCCCTCAGTCCCGCTCAAAAATCCTTAGATGGCTATTTTTTTCCCACCAAACACACATGCGGAGACCTCACCTGGGTTAACTGATGCCTCCAAAGACGAAACCTCTTTCATCGTCACCCAACGCAAAGGTTTACCTCCACTGTACTCACATTCTACCATACCCTTGTCTGTACATTATGCCTTGAATCTATTCCACCACGCCCTGAAATCTGCTCCTTTTATTCTCTGTCCCCAATGCACTAGACGACCAGTTTTTATATCCTTTAGCCGTACCCTTATTCTACTCCTCCTCTGTTCCTCTGGTGATGTATAGGTTAACCCAGGCCCTGTAGCCCATAGTTCCACTCTTATTCCCCAGGCGCTATCATTTGTTGACTTCTATAACCATAAAAGCCTTGGTTTCATGCATGTTAACATCAGAAGTCTCCTCCCTAAGTTCGTTTTTTTTCACTGCTTTAGCACACTCTGCCAACCCGGATGTCCTAGCCATGTCTGAATCCTGGCTTATGAAGGCCACCAAAAATTCTGAAAATTCCATCCCCAACAACAACATCTTCCGACAAGATAGAACTGTCAAAGGGGGTGGAGTTGCAATCTACTGCAGAGACAGCCTGCAGAGTTCTATCATGCTATCCAGGTCTGTGCCCAAACAGTTCGAGCTTCTACTTTTAATAATCTACCTGTCCAGAAATAAGTCTCTCACTGTTGCCGCTTGTTATAGACCCCCCTCAGCCCCCAGCTGTGCCCTGGACACCATATGTGAACTAATCACCCCCCCATTTATCTTCAGAGTTTGTACTGTTAGGCGACCTAAACTAGGATATGCTTAACACCCCAGCCCGTCCTACAATCTAAGCTTGATGCCCTCAATCTCACACAAATTATCATGGAACCTACTAGGTACAACCCCAAATCAGTGAACACGGGCACCCTCATAGATATCATCCTGACCAACCTGCCCTCTAAATACACCTCTTCTTCAACCAGGATCTCAGCGATCACTGCCTCATTGCCTCATTGCCTGCGTCCGTAATGGGTCTGCGGTTAAACAACAACCCCTCATCACTGTCAAACGCTCCCTAAAACACTTCAGCGAGCAGGCCTTTCTAATCGACCTGGCCAAGGTATCCTGGAAGGATATTGACCTCATTCCATCAGTAGAGAATGCCTGGTTATTCTTTAAAAGTGCTTTTCTCACCATCTTAAAAAGCATGTCCCATTCAAAAAATGTAGAACGAAGAGCAGATATAGCCCTTGGTTCACTCCAGACCTGACTTCCCTTGACCAGCACAAAAACATCCTGTTAGCATCGAATAGCCCCCGTGATATGTAACTTTTCAGGGAAGTTAGGAACTAATATACACAAGCAGTTAGGAAAGCTAAGGCTAGCTTTTCAAACAGAAATGTGCATCCTGTAGCACAAACTCCAAAATGTTCTGGGACACTGTAAAGTCCATGGAGAATAAGAACACCTCCTCCCAGCTGCCCACTGCACTGAGGCTAGTAAACACTGTCACCACCGATAAATCTACGATAATCAGGAATTTCAATTAGCATTTTTCTACGGCTGGCCATGCTTTCCACCTGGCTACCCCTACCCCGGTCAACAGCTCTGCACCCCCCACAGCAACTTGCCCAAGCCTCCCCATTTCTCCTTCAACCAAATCCAGATAGCTGATGTTGTGAAAGAGCTGCAAAACCTGGACCCGTACAAATCAGCTGGGCTAGACAATCTGGACCCTCTCTTTCTAAAATGATCAGCTGTAATTGTTGCAACCCCTATTACTAGCCTTTTCAACCCCGCTTTCGTATCGGCTGAGATCCCCAGAGATTAGAAAGCTGCCGCGGTCATCCCCCTCTTCAAAGTGGGAGACACTCCAGACCCAAACTGTTACAGACCTATAACTATCCTACCCTGCCTTTCCAAGGTCTTCGAAAGCCAAGTTAACAAACAGATCACCGACCATTTCGAATCCTACCATACCATCTCCGCTATGCAATCTGGTTTCCGAGCTGGGCATGGGTGCAACTCAGCCATGCTCAAGGTATTAAACGATATCATAACCGCCATTGATAAAAGACAATACTGTGCAGCCGTATTCATTGACCTGGCCAAGGCTTTCGACTCTGTCAATCCTCGTATTCTTATTGACAGACTCAACAGCCTTGATTTCTCAAATGACTGCCTCGCCTGGTTCACCAACTACACTCAGACAGAGTTCAATGTGTCAAATCTGAGGGCCTGTTGTCTGGACCTCTGGCAGTCTCTATGGGGGTGCCACAGGATTCAATTCTTGGGCCGACTCTTTTCTCTGTATACATCAATGATGTTGCTCTTGCAGCTGGTGATTCTCTGATCCACCTCTACGCAGACGACACTATTTTGTACACTTCTGGCCCTGTTAACAAACCTCCAGATGAGCTTCAATGCCTCCAACTGCTCTTAAATGCAAGTAAAACGAAATGCATGCTCTTCAACCGATCACTGCCCGCACCTGCCCGTCCATCTAGCATCACTACTCTGGACGGTTCTGACTTAGAATATGTAGACAACTACAAATACCTAGGTGTCTGGTTAGACTGTAAACTCTCCTTCCAGTCTCACATTAAGCATCTCCAATCCAAAATTAAATCTAGAATCGGCTTCCTATTTCGCAACAAAG
>NC_034187.2:69674031-69696531 GCF_002021735.2 Oncorhynchus kisutch
TTTGTAATTACAGCTATACAGTTTGTAATTACAGCTATACAGTTTGTAATTACAGCTGTACAGTTTGTAATTACAGCAATACAGCTTGTAATTACAGCTATACAGTTTGTAATTACAGCTGTACAGTTTGTAATTACAGCTGTACAGTTTGTAATTACCGCTGTACAGTTTGTAATTACAGCTGTACAGTTTGTAATTACAGCTATACAGTTTGTAGTTACAGTATACAGTTTGTAATTAGAGCTATACCGTTTGTAGTTACAGCTATACAGTTTGTAGTTACAGCTATACAGTTTGTAGTTACAGCTATACAGTTTGTAGTTACAGCTATACAGTTTGTAGTTACAGCTATACAGTTTGTAATTACAGCTATACAGTTTGTAGCTACAGCTATACAGTTTGTAATTACAGCTATACCGTTTGTAGTTACAGCTATACAGTTTGTAGTTACAGCTATACCGTTTGTAGTTACAGCTATACAGTTTGTAATTACAGCTATACAGTTGGTAATTACAGCTATACAGTTTGTAGCTACAGCTATACCGTTTGTAGCTACAGCTATACCGTTTGTAATTACAGCTATACAGTTTGTAATTACAGCTATACAGTTTGTAATTACAGCTACACAGTTTGTAATTGCAGCTATACAGTTTGTAATTACAGCTACACAGTTTGTAATTACAGCTATACAGTTTGTAGTTACAGCTAAACAGTTTCTAATTACAGCTATACAGTTTGTAGCTACAGTATACAGTTTGTAATTGCAGCTATACAGTTTGTAGTTACAGCTATACAGTTTGTAGTTACAGCTATACAGTTTGTAGTTACAGCTATACCGTTGTAGTTACAGCTATACCGTTTGTAGTTACAGCTATACAGTTTGTAGTTACAGCTATACAGTTTGTAGTTACAGCTATACCGTTTGTAGTTACAGCTATACAGTTTGTAGTTACAGCTATACAGTTTGTAGTTACAGCTATACAGTTTGTAGTTACAGCTATACAGTTTGTAGTTACAGCTATACAGTTTGTAGTTACAGCTATACCGTTTGTAGTTACAGCTAAACAGTTTCTAATTACAGCTATACAGTTTGTAGCTACAGTATACAGTTTGTAATTACAGCTATACAGTTTGTAGCTACAGCTATACAGTTTGTAATTACAGCTATACAGTTTGTAGTTACAGCTATACAGTTTGTAATTACAGCTATACAGTTTGTAGTTACAGCTATACAGTTTGTAGTTACAGCTATACCGTTTGTAGTTACAGCTATACAGTTTGTAATTACAGCTATACAGTTGGTAATTACAGCTATACAGTTTGTAGCTACAGCTATACCGTTTGTAGCTACAGCTATACCGTTTGTAATTACAGCTATACAGTTTGTAATTACAGCTATACAGTTTGTAATTACAGCTACACAGTTTGTAATTGCAGCTATACAGTTTGTAATTACAGCTACACAGTTTGTAATTACAGCTATACAGTTTGTAGTTACAGCTAAACAGTTTCTAATTACAGCTATACAGTTTGTAGCTACAGTATACAGTTTGTAATTGCAGCTATACAGTTTGTAGTTACAGCTATACAGTTTGTAGTTACAGCTATACCGTTTGTAGTTACAGCTATACAGTTTGTAGTTACAGCTATACAGTTTGTAGTTACAGCTATACAGTTTGTAGTTACAGCTATACCGTTTGTAGTTACAGCTAAACAGTTTCTAATTACAGCTATACAGTTTGTAGCTACAGTATACAGTTTGTAATTACAGCTATACAGTTTGTAGCTACAGCTATACAGTTTGTAATTACAGCTATACAGTTTGTAGTTACAGCTATACAGTTTGTAATTACAGCTATACAGTTTGTAGTTACAGCTATACAGTTTGTAGTTACAGCTATACAGTTTGTAGTTACAGCTATACAGTTTGTAGTTACAGCTATACAGTTTGTAGTTACAGCTATACAGTTTGTAGTTACAGCTATACCGTTTGTAATTACAGCTATACAGTTTGTAGTTACAGCTATACAGTTTGTAGTTACAGCTATACCGTTTGTAATTACAGCTGTACAGTTTGTAGTTACAGCTATACAGTTTGTAGTTACAGCTATACCGTTTGTAGTTACAGCTATACAGTTTGTAGTTACAGCTATACCGTTTGTAGTTACAGCTAAACAGTTTCTAATTACAGCTATACAGTTTGTAGCTACAGTATACAGTTTGTAATTACAGCTATACAGTTTGTAGCTACAGCTATACAGTTTGTAATTACAGCTATACAGTTTGTAGTTACAGCTATACAGTTTGTAATTACAGCTATACAGTTTGTAGTTACAGCTATACAGTTTGTAGTTACAGCTATACCGTTTGTAGTTACAGCTATACAGTTTGTAGTTACAGCTATACCGTTTGTAATTACAGCTGTACAGTTTGTAATTACAGCAATACAGCTTGTAGTTACAGCTATACCGTTTGTAATTACAGCTGTACAGTTTGTAATTACAGCAATACAGCTTGTAGTTACAGCTATACAGTTTGTAGTTACAGCAATACAGTTTGTAATTACAGCTACACAGTTTGTAATTACAGCAATACAGCTTGTAGTTACAGCTATACAGTTTGTAATTACAGCTATACAGTTTGTAATTACAGCTATACAGTTTGTAGTTACAGGTATACAGTTTGTAATTACAGCTATACAGTTGGTAATTACAGCTATACAGTTTGTAGCTACAGCTATACCGTTTGTAGCTACAGCTACACAGTTTGTAATTACAGCTACATAGTTTGTAATTGCAGCTATACAGTTTGTAATTACAGCTATACAGTTTGTAGTTACAGCTACACCGTTTGTAATTACAGCTACATAGTTTGTAATTGCAGCTATACAGTTTGTAATTGCAGCTATACAGTTTGTAATTACAGCTACACAGTTTGTAATTACAGCTATACAGTTTGTCGCTACAGCTGTACCTGTTGAACGTTGATGCCGGATGCCTGATGTCAATGATTGAATGGGCTGCACTCTACATTGACGTGGGAAAATGTGCAGAGATTTCCAATGTGCTCCTTTCAAAGCTATGTTTGTGTTGGTCAATTTGTTGTCAATTTGTTGTTTTCATTTTCTATTGACATTGTCACTTGCCCAAGGAGAGGGATTTGATCAGTGTGTGTGTGTTTGCCTCTCTGTCTGTGTGTGTGTGTGTGTGTGTGTATGTGTGTGTGTGTGTCTCTTTGTCTCTGTCACAGGGATGGTCCGGACCAGAGCTCCCCCCAAATCGGTCAGTTCAGTGGGAACACAGCGCTGGAGTCGGTCTACAGCACCTCCAACCAGATCCTCATTAAGTTCCACAGCGACTTCAGCGGCAGCGGATTCTTCGTGCTCAGTTACCATGGTGAGCACTTCATCTGAGAGATGGACATGGGAGAGAAACATAAAGGACAATACAGAGACAAAGATGGAGATCGAATGGAAGGAAGAGAGTGAGGGAGTGAGAGGTAGAGAAAGATCAATGGCCTGAAAGGCAGCAGAGTGAAGCTCCTAGTCCTCCTCTTCCTCATCTTCCTCATCCTCCTATTCCTCCTCCTCCCCTTCCTCTTCCGCTACCTTCTCATCCTCCACCTCCTCTTCCTCCTCTTCCTCTTCTTCCGCTTCCTCCTCCTTATCCTCCTCCTCCTCCTCATGTACCCTGACTGCCTTGGGCCTGTGACACGCATGGCAGCCAGTACTCATTATTGGCTCAGCTCATTTTCATAGTCAATTAAATCCTGACTTATTGCACTTCGATGCCTCTCTCCCATCTGACAGTGATAAATCAGTGAAGGTTTGTGGCTCTATACACATCGATTATTGACTACAGGCTGCACTCTGAGCAATCAGTACTCGACCAAATCTAGTTTTCCTAAACAGCCATCCAGTCACATACTGTATTGTATACACACTGCTGAGCCAAACCAAGCCAATAATAGTAATAATAATAATAATAAGCTGAGCTGAGCTGTACTGGGCAAGCTTGGTTACACATCCATTATAGTTGCTGAAACAGGGCTGGGAAGGAGAATGTGAAAAGAAACTATCCAAGCCAGCACTGTATGTCTGATTGGCATTATAGTGTAAATCCCTTCTCTATAAGAATAAAAATACCTCAGCCAGCTCAGTCCGGTTCAGATCAGCCTTATAGTGTAAATCAGTCATTCCAGTTCTCTATAAAGCTGGTACTAGTTTACAGTAGCCTCTCTCTGTGGAATGACCGATTACACACAAGGCTGCTCTTACACTGATTGTTGACACGGTGCTACTGGAATAAACAGATTTATCAGCCCAATAGCAAAGCCCCTGTTGTTCTGCTACAGCCAGCATTTATGACTTAACTACAAGTGCTTATCGATCGTGGCCTGTATCAAACGTCTCTTCCTGTTAACCAGTCTGCCTCGATTGCGGACGGTGGGGTGGCTTAAAAGGTACTCCAATCACTTTACTATAACAGTTGAGGTGCTTAGCTGTCACATTAGTTTCAGCTCTGTCCAAATGGATTATGGGTAAACTGCAGTTTGATACAGTATGGATCAACAGTTGCTGTTGGTTGATTACAGTTATTAAACAATGTTTAATTTGTCGGTCAGATGTTCAAAGGTAACGGAGAACTATTTGATGAATACTAATATTATCATTATTATTCATCTGTACTTCGATCCCTATAGTCTAATAATTCAATCCCTAACCACATATCTGGTCTGTTGCTCCTCTCTGAACGTACTAGACTAGAGAGAATGCGCAGCAATGTTTCTCTATATTTACATGGATTTGGCATGGGAATTACTCTGCCTCTGTAATGAGTTTAGCTTTGATTTATTTTAAAAGAGCCACCGTGTTAGAGAGACAATTTTATTTCCCCTTAGTGAACATTCTGCTTTGATGTGAATGAACCAAGATTTATATAACGTTTAGTATTAGTAAAATATATTAATTTACTATATTAGAATGTCCTCAACTGTCCTCAACTGTCAAGTAATCAGATTATAGTCTATAGCCGGTTTATTCATGTAGTTTGCAGTCCAGACTTACAAAAAAAAAGTGTTTTCATTTCGGTCACATCAAAGATTGGCCGGGGGTAAATAGATGGAATATGATTATCTCTCTGAATAATCTTCAACAAGCAAAATGCAAAACTGTCACTTTTTCCAATTCTGTTAAGAGAGGGTTTCAGTTGAAAAATTGCATAGTTATTCAGGACATTATGCAGACATCATGATTTGATGACTCAATTCCCAGAGCCCACTAGTTTTGACTGGTGATTATCTTCATCGTTCACAGTAGCCACGTTTCCATCCAGTTTTTAGGCGAGTAAAGTCAAACTGTATAAAAAAAAATCAAATACAAATGTTCCTTCACTTATCCATAATCATCTCACCATGTAAACTAGCCTACCCGCACAGCCTATCCGCACTGTGTCTGCGAGCTCTTGGCTAGACCAAGGTAGGCACATTTGCTATTTAACGTAACGGTTTTTGTGACAAAACTATCGGTAGAGTTGAAAATACGATGGAAACACATTGAACTTTAGATTTTTATTCTGTACATGAAAACTTAGTGCACACAAAATTGTATTTTTCGCTTATGTCATCACATACTGATTTTTATCACAACAAGTCAATTTAGTGGAAACACCACTGATGGGAAAAGGTGCATATTTTCTTTATGCAGGTTCTAGAATATTTGCATGAAAATCTGTTGCCAATTGGATGGAAACCTAGTTAGTGTAGATAAATCCCACTGGGGAAAAACATAGAAGAAGCTAAGTAATGTTTTCCTCCTTTTTATTGAGCTCTTTTGTGAGAACTACACTCTTAGAAAAAAGGTGCTATCTAGAACCTTAAAGGGTTTTTCAATTGTCCCATAGGAGAACCCTTTGTAGAACCCTTTTTGGTTGCAGGTAGAACCATTTCTACAGAGAGATCTACATGGAACCCAAAAGGGTTATCCTATGGGAACAGCCAAATAACCTTTTTGTAACCCTTTTTTCTAAGAGTGCATCAGTCTCTCATGGGGACATAGAAAGTAGCTGTCAGTGTCATTGACTCTTCATAGCTTCGCTTCAATTGCCAATACACACAAACACATGCACACATATTCTCCAACTTCACAGTCACACACACACACACACACACACACACACACACACACACACACACACACACACACACACACACACACACACACACACACACACACACACACGCGCACACGCACGCACGCACGCGCACACACACACACACACACACACCTCTCTCACCACCTAACGCCCACCCACACACACATACACATGCTCCCCCCTCACCCCTCTACCCCTCTACCCCCCTCCCCTGTTCCCTCTGTGCTCTCTCTCCTTCCTCTCCCTGCAGAGCCTCCAAAGGAATCTTATTAATCAGCTAGCACATTGAACAGGAGCCACATGGTAAGTGGCTCTCGCTACTTAATTCGTTTTATTCTAGCGACCAGCATCGTCTGGAGCCAAAGCTCCTGTTAGAGAAAGCTAGCTTCCTCCCTCCTCTCCTCTGTCTACTCTGTTAGCTGGGGTGTATTCATTAGTGCACACAGCAGCAAACCATATCAAGAGTTTCTTATTGGACAAATAAAGGTAGGTCCCTCCCCGTTTCGTTCCGTTGGCTTCTGTTTGTTTCCCAGTGAATACATCCCTGTTCATGCCTGGGAGTACTGTGTATCAGACCTGGGTTCAAATACTATTTGAAATCTTTCACATATTTTGAGTTTTTGCTTTAGCCTGCCTAAGAACCAGGTGGGTGGGGTTTGCGTTTTTGAGACGTCGGTGCCTGGTTATGCCAGGGATGGGGATTGGTACAAATAGACCACTGTGTTATTCCTGATAATTAATGCACCAATTAAGACGGTGAAACGGTTCCCACAATTAACAAATGTTGATGGTGCTTCAGCCTGTCTATATATACTGGAAGAGAGAGGGAGAGAGTCAGACAGTGATTCCTATACAGTGATTCCCTAGATATGGTAGTGTGCTACTTTTGACCAGAGCCCTATGGGGACTAGGGTGCTATTTGAAGCGCAGACCAGTTGAGTAATGCTCTAACTAGCTCCAGTACTTTATAGTATTAGCATACCTATTGTATTTTTAGCAGAATGCAACACTTTCAATGTATTTGGTGCATGATAGATTGCCTTCAAATATTACTCAATAGTTGAATGAATGATCAATGACTGTTTTTGATTTTCCCTCCTAGTTTTTGTTGCCATGACACTGCCAGGTAGCTGAGTAATGGGTGTAGTCTGGCTATGCAGTCCTGAAAGATGTTGGCTGTAAGATTCAGTGGTAATATGGTAATATTTCCCCTTGCCTTGGTAATATTTCCCGTTACCTTATATTATTCCTGTCATTAGCAGTGATTCCTCAGAGTGTGTGTGTGCGTGTGTGTGTGTGTGTCTGTGTGTGTGTCTATGTGTGTGTGTGTCTATGTGTGTGTGTGTCTGTGTGTGTGTGTGTGTCTATGTGTGTGTGTGTGTGTGTCTATGTGTGTGTGTGTGTGTGTTTGAGAGTGTCTATGTGTGTCTGTGTCTGTATGTCTCTCCGTCCGTGCATTTGCGTGTGCTTGTGTGTGTACAGTGTAATATCTCTCCCTGGGCACAGCTCCGACCTGGATCACCTTATTTCATCCTGTCATTAGCACCAGCTAGCAGCGTTCGCTTTCCTCAGATCGTTAGCAGTGCGTCGGTCCCAGCACAGCCCAGTTTGACCCCTCTATTGATTCCCAAAAGGTACACTGGGCTTATCTGATGCCCTTAAAAACACCGTCGTGATCACTTTGCTGCTGAATTAATTGTTATGCAGCCAGGTGGAGGAGGTGTGGAATCTGATATTTTTTTTCCATTTAACCTTTCAAATGTTCGTTTTTCCTCCTCCCCAATGCTGATGCTCTTTTGTCCAGACATGGGAAATCAATGGAGATCTGTGATTTTGCAAGTAGGTCGGCGGTAGTGGTGGCACAGGTGGGGTGATTGGCTTTGCATTACTGTTGAGTTTAGCAGAAACTCACGTTCAAACCATCAACAGGAATAACCAAGAGATCAAAATATTCTTAATTTAATTCCATGTTCTATAGAATACAAAACAGTGCCAGTGCAGTAAGTGCTTAACAAAAAAGAGCATTACTACTTTTGCATTTCTGTTGAAATGTTCTTTACACTTTTTTCATCTCTTCTTTCTTCCTCCTTCCTCATTCTTCCATCTTCATTCTTCCTCTCTCTTCTTCCTTCCTCCTCCTTCTGCCTTCTTCTTCTTCCTCCTTCTTCCGTCTTTCTTCTTCCTTCTTCTCCCTTCTTTTTCCTCCTTCCTTATTCTTCTTCCTTCTTCTCCTTCTTCCGTCTTCTTCTCCCTTATTACCCCTTCTTATTCTTCTTCCTCCCTTCTTCTACCTCCCTCTTCCTGCTTCTTCTTCCTTTCTCTTCATCCTTCTTCTTCTTCCTCTTTCTTCTTCCTTCTTCCTCCTCCTTCTTCCTTCTTCCTCCTCCTTCTTCCTTCTTCCTGCTTCTTCCTCCTCCTTCCTATTCTAGCGTACCAACTGAGGATCTGCCAGGCGCCCCCTGAGGCCGCTAACGCTGATATACTCATGGAGGACGGGGAGCTTGAAATAGGTAAGGCGTCCACCTTTAGTTCAATCCCAGAATATTCTCAATTTTTCTAATGGATCGTTTGGGAGAGATTGGGCCTCCTCACTACTCTTCACACATAGGACGAGGAGGTTTTTCTAACCACCTGACCTAATCAGGAAAAACTCTGGTGTTGTTGGTTATAACTATGACCTGTAGTTTTTCCTGGTCAGATCACATGGTCAAGAATACTCCTGGGCATGTATTCATAAAGTGTATCAGGGTGCTCGGGTTCGATTCAATCTGTAATGCTGAAGCGTGTGATCAACATTTTTATTTAAAGATTTAGCTGACGTATGCAGCGTTTAACGTAGATGCAGTCTCCGCTAACGCAGAAACATTGCCTTTATATTTCAATCACGTTGTTACTTTGAACTTCAGCGATGCAGATTGAATGGAGCCCCTAATCGAGGATCAGTTGAGCTTTTTTAGCTCATAATGAATGAAGATTATATGGACAGGGATCAGCCACTCCTATTTCTGAGATGCTTTGTGAGTATAGGTCCTGGCCTTACTTCAGCCGCTGAAACTAGGAAACTGAAACCCTTTACACCAGTACCATGTCCCTGTGTTTCACAACATCCCCCATGTCAGTCTCACCTCTGCTACAGTAAACGCGCTGATGTACAATGTTCGCAGAGAGTATCGATCATGGCTTAGAGAAGAGAGGGCTGGCCTCCTCCTGTATGTGTGACCCCCACTAATACCATGGATGGACTCACACACGCACACACACACACACACTCAGACTCACAGACACCTTGCTAGGACACACACATGCATGCACGCATGCGCACACACACACCCTGCTAGACACACAGGGTTATTTCTGCTTTGCCGTGGTATTAATGGTGAGTTAGCAACTAGATCTGTGATTGGTGGGTATGAAAGTGGGCGATCACAGTGGCTGAGATGGATTCACCTTGCCCGGTAACAAGGCCCAAAGACTGTGCGTATGTGTGTTTGTGTCTGTGCGAGTGATTGTGTGTACTGTAGCAGCCCTGTACAGAATACTAAAACCACTATCATCCATCATCATCTGTGACATGGCCCTCTGCTGCTTTTTAAAGATATCAGATGGCTTCTAAAAGACTAGCATGTTACAGTAGATGATGGTGATGAAGATGATGAAGAGCATAACTTTTGATTTTCAACACCATTTATTCTTGGTTGCACTAACACTAGTACTACTGCAATACTCATACTTCAGGGACCATGGTTTATTTTGCATTATATATTGGGTGGTTCGCCCCCTGAATGCTGATTGTCTGAAAGCCGTATACCACAGGTATGACAAAATATAACTTTTTACTGTTATAATTACGTGTGTAACTAGTTTATAATAGTAATGAGACACCTCGGGAATTTGTGGTATATATACAACACAGCTGTTGGCTGTATCCAGGCACTCCGCATTGCGTCGTGTTAAGAACAGCCCTTAGCTGTGGTATATTGGCCATATACCACACCCCCTCGTGCCTTATTGCTTAATTATAACGTCTTGAAGTGTCCTACCCAGGCTAGAACTCACTCATCAACAGTGTTCAACCTTGGATGTTTGGGAATGTCACCCCATCCGTCTCAGGCATCTGCTGTCCTTCTTAATTAAACAACTGCTTCATCTGAGTGCATCTACATTCTTCAAATAAAGGTTTACAAAACGGTTCTTTGGTTGTTCCCATAGGAGAACCCTTTTTGATTCCAGGTAGAACCCTTTTTCATTCCCGGTAGAACTCTTTTGTGTTCTATGGAACTCAAAAGAGTTCTACATGGAACCAAATGGGTTCTACCTGAAACCAAAAAGGGTTCTCCTATAGGTTATTTTTCTGAAGATTGTACAGTAGGCTACACGCTCTCTCTTTCGTTGTCTCTCTCTCTCTTTCAGACACATGCTAACTTGTCTTTTTCACTTTCTGCTCCATTCAACCCTTCTCTCTCTCTCTCTCTCTCTCTCTCTCCTCTCAACATCCCCTCTTTTTGGGATCTCTCCTCTTCCTCCTCCTCCTTAACTGCTCCTCACAGGCGACATCCTCCGGTACCGCTGCCATCCTGGCTTCACCCTGGTGGGGAGTGAGATCCTGACATGCAGGCTGGGGGAGAGACTTCAGATGGACGGGCTTCCTCCCACATGTCAAGGTGTGTGTGCGTTCCTTCGTTCGCATAAGTGTGCACAAGTGTGAGCCTGCGAGTGTGTGTTTGTGCGTGTGTGTGTGCACTCTTGCGTGTGTGTGTGTGGCAGCTGTAATTATAAAGGGTTTAGTCATTTGATGTTGTGCTGCTGTGATGCGTTTTGCCCAGCTCTGTCACAGCCCCTCGTGTTTTCTGTCTTCTCTTCCAGTTCTGTTTCTGTGTCGTCCCTTTCGCTGTGTTTAGTGGCCTAAACAGCTGTTGTCATTAATCTTTTATGGTGCCATATTTCTCTCCTCGATCCCATTGGTGGGACTCACTTTGTCAGGATTTGTCCTGATAATCTACCTGAAAAATATGTTAAACCTGGAAACTCGATGCATCATGGCATCATTCACAGATTGTGCCCCAAATGGCACTCTATTGCCTACATAGTACATTACTTTAGACTAGGGCTCTTGTCAAAAATAGTGCACTATGTAGGGAATAGGGTACCATTTGGAAGGCAGACACAGTATTTTGTAAACGGAACTGGAACTCGATCAAAACCAACTCCCAGGCGTGTGTTAAAAATAGAATGAAGTAGAGCTGAAAGTTTTCACATAGCTTTGAAGTTAATTTACAGTACCAGTCAAAAGTCTGGACACACCTACTCATGCAAGAGTTTTTCTTTATTAGTACTATTTTCTACATTGTAGAATAATAGGAAAGACATCAAAACTGTGAAATAACACATGGAATCATGTAGTAACCAAAAAAGTGTTAAACAAATCAAAATATATTTTAGATTTTAGATTATTCAAAGTAGCCACCCTTTGCCTTGATGACAGCGTTGCACACTCTTGGTATTCTCTTAACCAGCTTCACCTGGAATGCTTCTCCAACAATTCCCACATATGCTGAGCACTTGTTGGCTGCTTTTCATTCACTCTGCGGTCCAACTCATCCCAAACCATCTCAATTGGGTTGAGTTCGGGTGATTGTGGAGGCCAGGTCATCTGATGCAGCACTTCATCACTCTCCTTCTTGGTCAAATAGCCCTTACACAGCCTGGAGGTGTGTTGGGTCATTGTCCTGTTGAAAAACAAATGATAGTCCCACTAAGCGAAAACCAGATGGGATGGCGTATCGCTGCAGAATGCTGTTGTAGCCAAGCTACATGCTACCAGTGTGCCTTGAATTCTAAATAAATCACTGACAGTGTCACCAGCAAAGCAAAGCAACCCACACCATCACACCTCCTCCTCCATGCTTCACGGTGGGAACCACACATGCGGAGATCATCCGTTCACCTACTCTACATCTCACAAAGACACGGCGGTTGGAACCAAAATCTAAAATTTTGACTCATCAAACCAAAGGACTGATTTCTACCAGGGGGGCAGGTATCCTAGTGGTTAGAGTGATGGCCAGTAACCAGAAGGTTGCTGGATCAAATCCTGAGCTGACAAGGTAAAAATCTGTCGTTCTGCCCCTGAACAAGGCAGTTAAGCCACTGTTCCCCGTAGGCCATCATTGTAAATAAGAATTGCATCTTAACTGACTTGCCTAGTTAAATAAAGGTTCAATAAAAATAATTTCCATTGCTCGTGTTTCTTGACCCAAAGAAGTATTTTCTTCTTGTTGGTGTCCTTTAGTAGTGGTTTCTTTGCAGCAATTCAGGCCTTATTCACACAGTCTCCTCTGAACAGTTGAACATGTTGACATGTATCTTTCACTTGAACTCTGTGAAGCATTTATTTGGGTTGCAATCTGAGGTGCAGTTAACTCTAATGAATGTATCCTCTGCAGCAGAGGTAACTCTGGGTCTTTCTTTCCTGTGGCAGTCCTCGTGAAAGCCAGTTTCATCATAGCGCTTAATGGTTTTTGAAGAAACTTTCAAAGTTCTTGAAATATTCCACATTGATTGACCTTCATGTCTTAAAGTAACGATGGACTGTCGTTTCTCTTTGCTTATTTGAGCTGTTCTTGCCATAATATGGACTTGGTATTTTACCAAATAGGGCAATTTTCTGCATACCACCCCTACCTTGTCACAACACAACTGATTGGCTCAAAAGCATTAAGAAGGAAATAAAAAAAATGTAAATGGACTTTTAACAAGGCACCTGTTAGTTGAAATGCATTCCAGGTGACTACCTCATGAACCTGGTTGAGAGAATGTGTGCAAAGCTGTCATCAAGGCAAAGGCTGGTGTCACGTTTGTCATAACGAGGAGACCAAGGCGGCAGCATGATTTGAATGCATGACAAAATAACAAACGACCGTGAAGCTAATACAACAAATGGTGACATGCAACTACACATAGACAATAATGGAAAATGGCAACCTAAATAGGATCCCCCCCCTCCCAAAAGGTGCGGACTCCCGACCACAAACCTGAACTTCTGGGGGAGGGTCCGGGTGGGTATCTACCCTCAGTGGCAGCTCTGGTTCTGGACGCCGCCACCCTTCCTCTCTTGTAGCACTGACCCATGGATCCTCGCCGTAGGCCCCGGGCTGGGGACCCTCGCTGCGTGGACCATCGCCGGATGTTCTGGACTGGGGACCGTCGCATGGAGACCCCGGACTGGGGACCGTCGCTGGGGACCGTCGCTGGAGACCCCGGGCTGGGGACCGTCGCTGGGGACCGTCGCTGGAGACCCCGGGCTGGGGACCGTCCCTGGAGACCCCGGGCTGGGGACCATCGCCTGAGACCCCAGGCTGGGGACCGTCGCTGGAGACCCCGGACTGGGGACCGTCGTTGGAGGTTCCGGACTGTGGCCCGTCGCCGGACGATCTGGACTGGGTACTGTCGCCGGACGCCCTGGGCTGGGTACTGTTGCCAGACGCTCCGGACTGGGTACTGTCGCCGGACACTCCGAACTGGCTACTGTCGCCGGACGCTCCGAACTGGGTACTGTCGCCGGACGCTCCGGACTGGGTACTGTCGCCGGACGCTCCGGACTGGGTACTGTCGCCGGACGCTCCGGACTGGGTACTGTCGCCGGACGCTCTGAACTGGGTACTATCGGCGGACACTCTGGACTGCCGAGGCGCACTGTAGGTGCCGGCATTGGTGGTACAGGGCGTATTGGACTGCCGATGTGCACTGTAGGCCTGGTGCGTGGTGCCGGCACTGGTGGTACCGGGCTGGTGACATGCACTTCAGGGCGAGTGCGGGGAGGAGGAACAGGACATACTCGACCCTGGAGGAGCACTGGAGGCCTGGTGCGTGGTGCCGGCACTGGTGGTACCGGGCTGGTGACATGCACTTCAGGGCGAGTGCGGGGAGGAGGAACAGGACATACTCGACCCTGGAGGAGCACTGGAGGCCTGGTGCGTGGTGCCGGCATTGGTGGTACCGGGCTGGTGACACGCACCTCAGGGCGAGTGCGAGGAGCAGGAACAGGGCGTACTGGACTGCCGAGGCGCACTGTAGGCCTGGTGCGTGGTGCCGGCATTGGTGGTACCGGGCTCGTGACACGATACCTCAGGGTGTGTGCGGGGAGGAGGAACAGGGTGTACTGGACCCTGGAGGCGCACTGGAGGCCTGGTGTGTGGTGCCAGAACTGGTGGTACCGGGCTGGTGACACGCACCTCGGGCGAGTGCAGGGAGAAGGAACAGGACTTATTGGACTCTGGAGGCACACTGGTGGCCTGGTGCGTGGTGCCAGAACTGGTGGTACCGGGCTGGTGACACGCACCTCAGGGCGAGTGCGGGAAGGAGGAACATGACGTCCTGGACTCTGGAGGCGCACTGGAGGCCTGGTGCGTGGTACCAGAACTGGTGGTACCGGGCCGAGGACACGCACCTCAGGGCGAGTGGGTGAAGGAGGAACATGAAGTACTGGACTCTGGAGGCGCACTGGAGGCCTGGTGCGTGGTGCCAGAACTGGTGGTACCGGGCCGAGGACACGCACCTCAGGGCGAGTGCGGGAAGGAGGAACATGACGTGCTGGACTCTGGAGGCGCACTGGAGGCCTGGTGCGTGGTGCCAGAACTGGTGGTACCGGGCCGAGGACACGCACCTCAGGGCGAGTGGGTGAAGGAGGAACATGAAGTACTGGACTCTGAAGGTGCACTTGAGGAAGAGTGCGAAGAGTAGGAACAGGACACACCGGGTTGTGAAAGTACACTGGAGACCTAGTGTGTATAGCCGGCATCAATTGTTCCGAAACTTTAACACATGTTTCAGGATGAGTACGAGGAACTGACGCAGGTGGCATTGGACAGCTAACACGCTCCTCAGGGCGAATGCCGTGCATACTACGCCAAACCTACAGCTCTCTCTCTTCACTCTCCTCCAATTTATTCAACAACTCCTCGAAGGTCTCATAATCTCCCCTCCGTTCACTCTCCTCCAATCTGTCCAATAACTCCTCGACAATCTCTGACTCACCCCTCAACTTCGCAGACTGCTCCATGTGCCCCCCGCAAAAACATTTTTGGGGGGTTTCTGTGGCCTACCTCCCCGACGTCGTTGCTGTCCTCTCTTGCTCCTAGGCGACTCCTCAGCCTGCGTCCAGGGTCCTGCTCCGTCCAAAATTTCCTCCCGGGTCCATTCCTCCTTAACACGCTGCTTGGTCCTTTTATAGTTTGGTTATTCTGTCACGTTCTTCATAACGAGAAGACCAAGGTGCAGCGTGATAAGAATACATTCTTCTTTTATTACATGAAGAACACTAAACAAACGAACAAAACAACAAAACAAACGTGAAGCTATATAGAACGAGTACTGACATGCAACTACACATAGACAATAACCCACAAAACCAAAATGGAAAATGGCAACCTAAATAGGATCCCCAATCAGAAACAACGATAAACAGATGCCTCTGATTGGGAACCAATTCAGGCCACCATAGACCTACATTACCTAACAAAAACCCTACACAGGACAAAACACACATACCCACCCTCGTCACACCCTGACCTGACCAAAATAATACATGAAAAACATAGATAACTAATGTCAGGGCGTGACAAGTGGCTACATTGAAGAATCTCAAATACAACATATATTTTAATTTGTTTAACACTTTTTTTGGTTACTACATGATTCCATATGTGTTATTTCATAGTTTTGATGTCTTCACTATTATTCTACAGTGTAGAAAAAGTAAAAACAAATAAAAAACCTTGAATGAGTAGCTGTGTTCACACTTTTGTCTGGTACTGTATATAAATACACTGCTCAAAAAAATAAAGGGAACACTTAAACAACACAATGTAACTCCAAATCAATCACTCTTCTGTGAAATCAAACTGTCCACTTAGGAAGCAACACTGATTAACAATAAATTGTACATGCTGTTGTGCAAATGGAATAGACAACAGGTGGAAATTATAGGCAATTAGCAAGACACCCCCAATAAAGGAGTAGTTCTGCAGGTGGTGACCACAGGCCACTTCTCAGTTCCTATGCTTCCTTGCTGATGTTGTGGTCACTTTTGAATGCTGGCGGTGCTTTCACTCTAGTGGTAGCATGAGACGGAGTCTACAACCCACACAAGTGGCTCAGGTAGTGCAGCTCATCCAGGATGGCACATCAATGCAAGCTGTGGCAAGAAGGTTTGCTGTGTCTGTCAGCGTAGTGTCCAGAGCATGGAGGCGCTACCAGGAGACAGGCCAGTACATCAGGAGACGTGGAGGAGGCCAACAACCCAGCAGCAGGACCGCTACCTCCGCCTTTGTGCAAGGAAGAGCAGGAGGAGCACTGCCAGAGCCCTGCAAAATGACCTCCAGCAGGCCACAAATGTGCATGAGTCTGCTCAAACGGTCAGAAACAGACTCCATGAGGGTGGTATGAGGGCCCAACGTCCACAGGTGGGGGTTGTGCTTACAGCCCAACACCGTGCAGGATGTTTGGCATTTGCCAGAGAACACCAAGATTGGCAAATTCGCCACTGGCGCCCTGTGTTCACTGGCGCTCTGTGCTCTCACACTGAGCACATGTGACAGACGTGACAGTCTGGAGACGCCGTGAAGAACGTTCTGCTGCCTGCAACATCCTCCAGCATGACCGGTTTGGCGGTGGGTCAGTCATGGTGTGGGGTGGCATTTCTTTGAGGGGCCGCACAGCCCTCCATGTGCTTGCCAGAGGTAGCCTGACTGCCATTAGGTACCGAGATGAGATCCTCAGACCCCTTGTGAGACCATATCCTGGTGCGGTTGGCCCTGGGTTCCTCCTAATGCAAGACAATGCTAGACCTCATGTGGCTGGAGTGTGTCAGCAGTTCCTGCTAGAGGAAGGCATTGATGCTATGGACTGGCCCACCAGACCTGAATCCAATTGAGCACATCTGGAAAATCATGTCTCGCTCCATCCACCACAGACTGTCCAGGAGTTGACGGATGCTTTAGTCCAGGTCTGGGAGGACATCCCTCAGGAGACCACTTCATCAGGAGCATGCCCAGGCATTGTAGGGAGGTCATACAGGCACGTGGAGGCCACACACACTACTGAGCCTCATTTTGACTTGTTTTAAGGACATTACATCAACGTTGGATCAGCCTGTAGTGTGGTTTTCCACTTTTATTTTGAGTGTGACTCCAAATCCAGACCTCCATGGGTTGATAAATTTGATTTCCATTAATAATTTTGTTGTCAGCACATTCAACTATGTAAAGAAAAATGTAGTTAATAAGAATATTTCATTCATTCAGTGTTATTTTAGTGTTCCCTTTATTTTTTTGAGCAGTGTATATTGTCTGTGTAATAAATATAAACATCCCATAAAGTAAAGGGTGGTTCTTTTCTCGGCACAATGCAACCACTCCTCTTATTGTTTTGCTTCTTGGCCGAATGTGTTTACTTAGTTTAGTGAGTACTGTCTCTTGGGTGACCACTGAATAAATGACATGTATCGAAAGATACAGAATCCACCTCTAACATACATTTTGTCTGCTGTTATGTGCCCACCCAGTGCAATGCCCGGCCCACGATGTAAGGTTTGACTCTACTGGAGTAATCCTGAGTCCAGGCTACCCTGAAAGCTACCCAAACCTGCAGATGTGTATCTGGACTATCAATGTAGAGAAGGGCTACAACATCACATTGTACTTCGAGTCCTTCCAGACCGAGAGGGAGTTCGACATCCTAGAAGTCTTTGATGGTAGCTACTGTAGCATTACACTAGCCTGGTCCCATAACTGTTTCTGCTGTCTTGCCAACTCATTACAGCACAAACAGATCTGGGAACAGGCTAGCATTGCACACTGTGATGTTTTTTGAACCTGTTCTGCTTTTGCTCAGTGTTGTGTTGTGTTCAAACTGTCTACTTGGGCTGCAGTGGCATTGTAAATGTAATCTTTAGTGAATTGCGTTTGGAGAATTTGGGAATGAAATGGCTGGAAGTGTTAGTATTAAATGCAAGTCCTACAGAACTTTGTATGACCTCCCTTTGAATGAATGCAACAACATGAATGTGAAGCAACCACAATACCACTAAACACATTTAGATTCATGCTGTAATGTCTAAAAGGCCTTTGTGATGAACAATGTTCAGCCCCTCTTCTCACAGCTAAAGATTAATGATGCTCAAATTTGAATAGTTCGCCTAATTTCAGTTTCTGTGACATAACAAGCAAGTATAGTGTAGAGAATCATTATACTATCTAAAGCGGTGTGAAATATATTTTTAATAACCAAACATATTATATTTTCAGCTGTTTGAAGCTGGTGTACAAAACCGAAAGTAAAAGAAGCCCAAACTAAACTTAACAATGGGAAGCATAGAAATAGCGTGCACCACTTCTTAGACTTGCTTTCAATGAGAATGACAGATTAATAACGCACATTTATGTGAATTTAGTCTGGTCGCCTAAAAACGTACATATTGCAGCTTTAATACAATGTTACTGAAGTTGTTATTCTTTCTTAGCCTTGTAAATGTATGATTTTCAACACAAATACACAAAAAACATCCTTATTGTTAGCATCCTCTCTCTCTCTCTCTCTCTTTCTCTCTTTCTCTCTCTCTCTTTCTCTCTTTCTCTCTCTCTCTCTCTCTCTCTCTCTCTCTCTCTCTCTCTCTCTTTCTCTCTCTCTCTTACTTATCTATCTCTCTCTCTCGCTCTCTCTCGCTCTCTCTCTCTCTTTTTCTGTCTCTCTCTCTCTCTCTCTCTCTTACTTCTCTCTCTCTCTCGCTCTCTCCCTCTCTTACTCTCTCTCTCTATCTCTTTCTCTATCTATCTATCTATCTCTCTCTCTCTCTCTCTCTCTTTCTCTCTCTCTCTCTCTTACTTATCTCTCTCTCTCGCTCTCACTCGCTCTCTCTATCTCTTTTTCTCTCTCTCTCTCTCTTACTTATCTCTCTCTCTCGCTCTCACTCGCTCTCTCTATCTCTTTTTCTCTCTCTCTCTCTCTCTCTCTCTCTCTCTCTCTCTCTCTCTCTCTCTCTCTCTCTCTTTCTCTCTCTATCTTACTTTTCTCTCTCTTCTCTCTTCTCTCTCTCTCTAGGTCCCAGTACTAACAGTCAGACTCTGGCCACCTTCAGCGGTGACGTCCCCGCGCCCTTCAATATCACTACCACCGGCCACCAACTCACACTGCGCTGGTCCTCCGACCACGGCACCAACAAGAAGGGCTTCCGTATCCGCTATGTTGGTGAGTATCAAAGTATGTATCCATTTAAATCACTCTTATTCACTTGCACGTTTGTCTTTTGAGAGTGAGGATTGCGGAGTGAGTTTGTGTGCGTGCTTGCTTGCATGTGAGAGTGGGAGAATTATTACAAAGTAGATAGTAGATACTAAAAACTTGCATGTGGAATATTGTGGTTGTACTCAATATTTGTCTGTCTTTCCTTGAGGTATTGAAGAATTAACAACTTACAGTATTGATGCATTTACATACACTGTCATGGAGGTTAGCCCATTGTTGAGGTTCAGAGCACAGTAAATAGATTTAGCTCTAAGCTATGCACTCATTCTCTGACTGGCTAAAACCATGGGCCTAGTGCTGCTTCCTCATGTCTTGGTACTACTACAGATGTCAGTGGAGATGTCAGTCAGGGCCTGGGGACCCTAAACAACCACAGAGCTGGGTCACACTTTGCTGAGCAGGCAGGCGGGCCAGGGACAGACAGGGCCTGAACAGGTCAAGTGTTGGTCAGAGCTGACAGCCAGTCTGTCCCTAATAGTCCTGAGTAAGACATAGCTTTGTCTCAGGCTACACAGCTTTTCCCAAATGTGACAACAGACGCAGCGCTAAGACCCCCAAGGCAAAAGACACCTATGGTCTCCCCAGACTGTGATGCCAACGGCGATAACACCATGTGAAAAGCTAAAGGAGTAGTAGTAAGACAGCACAAAGCAGTATTAGGACTAGACTGCAGCATTAGGAATAGACTGCAATATTAGGAATAGACTGCAGTAATGGGACTAGACTGCAGAATTAGGGCTAGCATGCAGTATTAGGACTAGACTGCAGATTTAGGACTAGTCTGCAGTATTATGACTAGTCTTCAGTATTAGGACTAGTCTGCAGTATTAGGACTAGTCTGCAGTATTAGGACAAGACTGCAGTATTAGGACTAGACTGCAGATTTAGGACTAGTCTGCAGTATTAGGACTAGTCTGCAGTATTAGGACTAGTCTGCAGTATTAGGACTAGACTGCAGATTTAGGACTACTCTGCAGTATTAGGACTAGTCTACAGTATTAGGACTAGACTGCAGATTTAGGACTAGTCTGCAGTATTAGGACTAGAGTGCAGATTTAGGACTACTCTGCAGTATTAGGACTAGTCTTCAGTATTAGGACTAGTCTGCAGTATTAGGACTAGTCTGCAGTATTAGGACTAGACTGCAGTATTAGGACTAGACTGCAGATTTAGGACTAGTCTGCAGTATTAGGACCAGACTGCAGTATTAGGACAAGACTGCAGTATTAGGGCCTGACTGCAGTATTAGGACTAGACTGTTGTATTAGTACTGGACTGCAGTATTAGGGCTTGACTGCAGTATAAGGGCTAGACTGCAGTATTAATTAAGACTATGCTGCGGTATTAGGGCTAGGCTGCAGTATTAGGACTAGACTGCAGTATTAGTACTAGACTGCTAGTCTGCAGTATAAGGACTAGACTGCAGTATTCGGACAAGACTGCAGTATTCGGACAAGACTGCAGTATTAGGACAAGACTGCAGTATTAGAAATATACTGCAGTATTAGGACAGGACTGCAGTATTCGGACAAGACTGCAGTATTCGGACAAGACTGCAGTATTCGGACAAGACTGCAGTATTAGGACTAGACTGCAGTATTAGAAATAGACTGCAGTATTAGGACAAGACTTCAGTATTAGGACAAGACTGCAGTATTAGGACTAGGCTGCAGTATTAGAAATAGACTGCATTATTAGGACAGGACTACAGTATTAGGACAAGACTGCAGTATTAGGACAAGACTGCAGTATTAGGACTAGACTGCAGTATTAGAAATAGACTGCAGTATTAGGACAAGACTGCAGTATTAGGACAATACTGCAGTATTAGGACAAGACTGCAGTATTACAAATAGACTGCAGTATTACAAATATACTGCAGTATTAGGACAGGACTGCAGTATTAGGACAGGACTGCAGTATTAGGACAAGACTGCAGTATTAGGACAAGACTGCAGTATTAGGACAAGACTGCAGTATTAGGACAAGACTGCAGTATTAGAACTACACTGCAGTATTAGGACAAGACTGCAGTATTTGGGCTAGTCTGCTAGACTGATTAGATTGCAGTATTAGGAATGTAGCTTGTGAGGAACAGCAAGACTAAGGCGAGGGAAGTCCAAATATTCCCAGAGTAAGGACTTGGCTGCAAGGCTGTACCAATAATTCTAATGGAGGTTTTTGTGATTGAGTAGCCATAGCAACATCCCTTTTCATCTCCACTTCCATTATCTAAGTATATTAATCTCTTCTGGAAGATACCTAGTCGCTGATTTTCTACAGAAACACAATCTCTATTTTTTTCAGAGAAACAGACAAAAAATCTCAATCGTTATTGATTTTTGGTGTTAGCGATGCATCAACAAATAGTTTGGCCTAACACTCTGTCTTTATTTTTGCTTTCACATTATAAGATGTTGTTCTTGAACTGCCTCGTCGTGTTTGTTCTGCTGTGTATAACCCAGTTACATTTCTGATACTTTTCCAAATAATAACTGACATTGTGCAAATGACTCCCTGCCTCAGAGATTGCTGGTATCTCATAACATGGAGTCATGCAGCTGAGGGAACTAGTAATTTGGCACTCAGTATGTGCGTCAGGAGATTTGCTGGGGGATAACTTCCTCGCTTGTTTAAGTATGCAAGATATTTGTAGTAAATCTGCTTTGAAGTGTTGTGACGCTCAAGCTAGAGTTTAGCATTTCTCTCTCGCTCTCCTCTCTCTCACTCTTCCTCTCCCTTTTCCTCTTCATCTTCCTGACAAAATCTGTCTTTCTATTCTGCATCCTCTCCATAACTCTCTGTCTCAGAGCCCAATTCTTTCTTTATCTCCCTCGCTCGCTCTCTGTCTTTTCCTCTCTCTCTCTTTTCCTTTCTCTTTCTCTTTCTCTCTCACACTATTGTCCTCTCTCTCTTTCTCTCTCTCTCTCTCTCTCTCTCTCTCTCTCTCTCTCTCTCTCTCTCTCTCTCTCTTTCTCTATATCTCCCTCTTTCTCTATATCTCCCTCCCTCTCTCTCTCTCTCTGTCTCTCTCTCTCTCCCTCTCTCT